>NC_056745.1:177835685-177943185 GCF_019279795.1 Protopterus annectens | reverse complement strand
GGGCCGATAGCCTAGTACCTACCTATGAACCTAAGATACAGAGATAGATATAAATAGATAAACATGTTGGACATTCCCAATGATCATGATGTGACTAGTACCCTTGAACTTTCTGAGGACATGGCTGCGGTCAGCATATGGGAACTTGTTATATAAGTTTATTACTCAGTTTAGAAAACTGTAGGCTATTTTACATTAGCTGCTACTTTCAAAGGTGCTGGAGAGGCTGCAGTGGAGTAGGTGCTTCATCTAAGATCTTACACAGCCAGCTGACCTACTACTGGCATGGCTTTAGGTATGTTTTTATTACAGTCTTCATGAAGTGGCATGATCAGCAATCAAAATCATTAAGGATGGGGATGTATGATAAATTAATAGACAGTCCTCAAAGAATTCCTGATTATATTTATTTTATTCATTTATTTATTTGTCTTTGTTTGCCAGGATAGTCCAACTGGGTAATACTCATTTTTTGCAGAGGCCTGGGGAGAAAAGCTTATATATAAGTCTGTGAAACATTAAATACTATGAGAAGGTTAGGTATAAGGGTGTCTTCCCTTGTATGAAGAATTGACTTGTATGTTATTTACTCAGATTTACAAAACAACTGCACAATGTAAGAGCAAATGGAATAGACAGAAGAAAAGTAACTATCATAATTCTGATGAATAAAATATTAGGTGCTGAATTTTTAAATAGGTCTGTGATTTTCCTCTTTCCTGATAGTGCCGTCATTACAGATGCAGTAGATTTAGAAGGAAGGGGGTGTGCTGCGGTAAAACCTACATATGGGTTCTGTAGATCCCCTGTAAAATATGTCTTTGATATTGCCAATTGCTGAATCTTCAGGAATCAACATTTAAATAGGAAGCCAATGCAGATGTACCATGAATGAGTATACGGTGTCCTTTTATCGTCTCCCATCTTGGTATTAGAAACCCAAAAGACTTGGAGAAATTAAAAAAGGGAGAGCCTCCTTGATGAGTCTGTTGGTTCATCTTATATTCAATTACAGTTTGGCATATTTTTCTACTTGAGGGCATAATCATATCATGTATCACACTAAGACAATGGATCTAGCTCCTGAGCATGCCAGTTCACCCAAAAACTAGTATTTATTTTATTTTATTTATTTTGTTTGAAATTTGTTTACATGGAAAGTGTGACTGGGTAAGAGACCATTTTCAGTGGAGGCCCAGAGAGAAAAGCTCCACAGTACTATTTAAACAGAACTACAAATCAACATTGATTACAAAGACTAAGACAGTCACACAGAAGTACAATTTGTGGCTACAATAAAAGAAGAAATTAAACAACTATAAAGCAAGCAATAAAGCTGAACATATATTATATAGAAAATAGAAGAGAGTTCCTAATATGCATGTTACATAATGCATGAAAATGACATGACAGAATAAGTAATGATCATAAATACTATATACACTTTCTGGTAAGAGACTTAGCTAGTACATTTCAGTCATAATTTCTGGGATAGGTAAAGGTTAGAGTAAGAACAGAGAGAAGGAACATTAGAAGCTTAAGGAACTATAGAAAGGTTAGGCTAGAAAGTGAATAATGTGGGAAGGGATGTAGGATAGATCAAGTAAAATCTATTAGGAGTGGGAAGAAGGGAATGGAAAAGAGTACTAAGATGATGTGGAGCATAGGCACATCCAATTATTGGTTAGATGTTCTTTCAGCCTAGACTTGAAGGAATAGTAGTGGGATGTATGTCTGACTGATTCTGGAATGCTATTCCATGATTTGGCAATACAGTGATAATACAGACTAACACCGTTAGATCTTTGAGGTTTATAAATAGATAGCAGATACTTGTGAAAAGAATGTAGGTCATGAGGTGGAATATAGTGTTGAAGCAGTAATGTTGTAGTTTGTGAAAATGAGGAGTTGTACACTAT
The DNA here is from genome assembly GCF_019279795.1 of Protopterus annectens. Taxonomy (NCBI): domain Eukaryota; kingdom Metazoa; phylum Chordata; order Ceratodontiformes; family Protopteridae; genus Protopterus; species Protopterus annectens. The sequence goes on along the minus strand of NC_056745.1, from coordinate 177,941,266 downwards.
TATGTGCGTTAGTGTTAGTAGATTAAAGGTGAGAAAAGGTGGGGTAATTCGAGCCAATTTAAGAGCACAGCAATGGTGAAAGTAGTGGGCTTGGCCTGTGGTAAATTTAGCTATTTTATTATAACACTGGCCTAAGTTTTGCTTTGAGGGAAGAGTGAATATTGGTTAGAATAGGTGAAGCATACGGAAGGAAAGGTAATAGATAGGTGGTGGCAAGGGTTACTCTTGCGGAGTTGGAGATGAATTTTTTACCCTATACATCATGACCAATTTTTGACTAGCTGTTTATGTTGTTATTGATATGCAGGTCAAACTTAAGCTTGTTGTTGATAGTTACACCTAACAGTTTTGTGTGTGAAACCTCATCAATTTAAGTATTGCTCAGAGAAGTAAGCAAATTTTGAAGTATCTGGAGAAAATTGTTTTGGTAAAAATAGTAAAACTTTATTTTTTGGGGGGGTCGGGGTCAAGTAGTTGGTGGTTCTTGTTGAGCCGCTTCTTGAGTTAAGCTGTGTAGATGAGAAGGATTTGTGGTGGAGCAGATTAATGTAGACTTGTCAGCATATTGAATTATGGTGGCTTGTTTGGTGGCAGTATTAAGATTGTTAATAAAGACGTTGAAGAGGAGTAGACCTATTATTGATCCTTTGGGTACCCCAGTGCTGTCTGGTAAGAAAGGAGAGAAGTTAGAGTTCCAGTTGACAGACTGATATCTGTTAGAGAGATAGCTACTGAACCATTATAAGGATGTTTCAGTTAAGCACAGAAGAGATAGTTGGGATAAGAGTTTGGGGTTCGAGACAGTATCAAAGGCTTTGGAAAGATCTAAGAACTGAGAAGAGACAGTTTCCTGAGTCACAAGTTTTGTTGTCAGTGTTAGCAAAGGATAGTAGAGCAGTGATAGTGTTGTGTGCTGGTCTGGATCCATGTTGGGTGGCAGAGAGAAGATTATTGTCAAGTAGGAATTGAAGAAGTTGTTTACGGATACATTTTTCTAGAAGTTTTGATGGTGATGAAAGAATAGCAATTTGAACTTAGAAATTTCTGTAGAGTTGTCACCATTATGGAGGGGGAGGATGAAGGATTTTTTCCACAGGGAGGGGACATAACTATGGGACTGGGTAGGCAACTGAGTCAGGAGCCATTTTTAGGAATTCATTAGGAAGATTGTCTGCAGATGGGGAATGACTATCGAAGCCAACCATCAACCAAAAAAGTAAAACATTTTGGTTGATGGTTGGCTTCGATAGTCATGGAGTAGCTGCACTTTGATATTGACATTTTTCATTTGGGGACACAGCAGGTACCTTACCCTGAGAGATCTCTGCCTATTTATCAGATGGGGAACGTGGCTTGAGCTTGCACAAGAAGTATTTGATGAAGGAAGTGGGAACTGCTTGAAGAAAATGTGGAGTGACTGGTAATAGGAGGCTGAGAAAAAGTAGAAGGTGATGGAGGGAATTTGTTAGTGATGAGTTAAATTGAGATTCTATGTCAGGGGAGGTACTATCACAGGAGGGTTAGGGGAGAACTGACATCCTGGGTGGAGGATTTTTTTGATAGTATGCCAGAATGGTTTTGGACTGGATTTGTGCTGATGTTGTAGCTTTGTATAGAACTGCTTTTTATGTAAATTAACCTGTCTCTCTACAAGGTTACGCAGTGCTTTGAAATGCTGTAAATTATTACAAATCTTATATTTTAGGTAAGTTGTTCAAGCCTTGTCTATTTATTTGCATCAGCAATCTGGTAAATGCCAAGAAGAATAGCTGGTTTTGACTCTCTTCTTCTGGAGAGAGGTAAACTGTCTAAGGTGTTTAGGAATGTAGAATTAAATTGTTCAACTGCATCATCTAGCAGTAAGTATTTAACAAGGAGCAATTCAAGGAGTTTAATATATTTGTAAAGGCCTGCTGGTCAATGTTGGATAGATTTTGTACTGTCTTGTAGGTATTTTGTCTGCACGAATGAGAAATAAGTCCAATTGTGCAGATGGGGTGGTGATCACTGATAGAGGCCGGAAGTGTTTTTGGATATAGAGAAACTTCTAGGATGGGAGAGAGACCAAAATCCAAATAATAATTGATCCATTTTTGTTTGCGGAACTGGTAAAGGTTGGGTGAGTAATTAGTTGAGAAAATCCAAATAGGTTTATGCTATCTGTGGAGAACTGTAAGTTAAGTTTCTGCCAGTCAGTGTTGACATCACCTAATATTACTGTTTCCACAGAGATATTTTTGACACCCATGATAGGATACTTTTAGAGTTGATAAGTTATTGCCAGGGGATATATTTAAAGCTTTAATACAAAAACTTTTATTGTGGTTTAATTTAAAGCAGGTGGTCAGTAGTTCAGCTTTGACAAAGCAGGGTATGGATTGGTTGTGAGGGGTTGAGGAGATGGAAACAGGATATATGACTGTAACACCTCCTCCTTTCCTTTTAAGGCAATCAGCTCTGAACATATTAAAGCCACGAGGAAGTACTTTGGTATCTTTTATGTGCGGTTTAAGCCAGGTTTCATTGATTACTAGTATGTCAGGAGATTGTTCAGTTATCCATGCATGCAACTCAGAGATTTTGTTGTACACGCTGTGTGTGTTTTTAAGCATATTTTGTGAACCTGGAATATGGGTTGATGATGGAAATTGGGTGATGTTGGGGTGGATGTCACCACAGAGGTGGCAGAATTTCAGGATTGTATAGTAAAGGTATGATCTAATTTGGTTAAATTGTGGGTAATTTTAATGTTAAAGAGATGCAGCTGTATCTGAAACAGTTTAGGTTTAAAGAACAATAAACTGTCTGTGTGTAAGAGATGAGTAGTGATGGGTAGGGAGTAGTGATTTGTGTTATTGGGGTAAGAGGTAGTGTCTGTAGGAAAGCTTAACACAGGTCAGATAGGGACTAGATATGATGAAAGTCACGGGAGGGAGAAGAGCATTAGTGATAGGAGAGTAAAAGAATAATTTTAAATTAAGGATTATTAGAGAGGTAATCATAAAAAAACTACATATGTGGATAACTGGACGAGAGTAGTAAAGTTTGTAGAAATGAAGGAAGGGGAGTAGAATGTAGATAGGATGCTAGTGTGAACATGGAGGGCAAACAGAGCAGGATGACACCCCAGAGACTGAGAATCTTCAGGTAAGTACTCAGAAAAAAACTATCAATAAGGCAGCAGAAAAATCTATTTAAAATGCTTATGATGGGGCCAGTTAAGTATTGGGAGCACAGCAGTAGGGTATATAAGGTTACATACACAGCATAAAAGAATATAAGCTCAAGGTTGTTATGTACTCCTCCTTAACTAAGCACAGTGGAATCAGAAACTGCTGCAAGTACAATTCTTAATCAAATTAAGCTGGCAGGGGGATACCTGCACTTGGGGGGGGTGTACACAATAGAAATTACAAGTATAAAAAACATATAATATTAAAACAACTATTCAAGCCAAAAAGCATTGCATATTGAATAGCTGATTAATAGGAAAAATGTTTATACACGCTTTCCTATTTATAAAGTGTTTTGGCAGACGTGCAGTGAGCTTTCAGGTGATTTTTTTGAATCCCCGAGTGTTTAAAATCATCCAGGGGGCGCCTTGTAGTTAAGAGCTGAGGAGGTAGCAGAATTTTTTTTTGACTTATAAAGCATTTTGGCAGGTTTGCAGTGAACTTCCAGGTGATTTTTATTGAATCCCCAGGTGTTTAAAATCACCCAGGGGAATGCCTTGTAATTTAGAGCTGGGGGGGGGGGTAGCACAATTTCTTATTTATAAAGTGTTTTGGCAGGTTCCCCATATCTGTTATATCTGACATCAAAGCAAGCTTCTATGCAGTGGATGTCTGTTGTGGCGAAGCTCAAGCAGTGTTAAAATACTTTCAATGAAGGCCTAAAAGCAATTAGCATGGAATTCCAAATATTGCAGCAATGGGGAGCCAAAGGAAGCCTGACTTTTGAACTCACATTCCCAGTAATAAGCCTTGGAGATGGACTGAACTGATAATTTATTTGCAGTGGAAAAAAATATTTACAACGGAAACAATCTTTGAACAGATAGTGAGAGAAACTGCACCTGTAATTGAGTGATATTTGACTGTACCAGACAGTGAGCAGTTTGCCATCTCCTGACATATAGTGTAAGGGTAGCAATCCCTCGTTATACAGAGCAAAGGAAACAAACAGTGTCTGCCAGCTCATTAACACCTCCTCCCTAAAATGAGAATATGCCACCTGTTTGTTTATTTACAATGCAACGTTCTGGCTGTCATCCTGGAGAGTGAATTCATATGGTAAAAATACAACAAAATTGTTGGACAAAATACATTAATTGAATAGCAACCATAAATCCCTCCTAGCACCTCAAACAAAGGTCTTCTAAGGACTGTCCCTTTTGTTTTTGCTTTTATTTAACAGCTTTGTAATTTAAAGTTGTTTTATATGTACAAGAAATGCTCTGGTCTCACCTCCGCTTCCAGAGTCTGAAGGGCAAGAAACATGACACTAAGCCTGAGTTTCACATGCACTGTATCAGACAAGAGCCAGGGCAAGCATATCCAACCCATCAGCAAAGCTTCCTTCTTAAATGTTTTGATGGCTTTGCCTTGCGAAAGGAAACTGCCAAGGCTGCTCCAGTGTTATCGAGTGGCGTAGCTGACCTGGGTTCGATTAGCAGCTTGGGTGACTGACAGACCAGCAGGTAGGGATGGGTATGCCAATCATGAGTGGGAGAGGGCACTCACTGGTGATGTTTCCAAAGCAGAGGTGTGGTAGATAGGTGGAAGTTACCCTCAGGCCTTATGAATGAGAGTGGGGGGCATATAAAATAAAAAACAAATAAAAACAGAAGCAAAGACCAGCTGAGCCCCCAGGATGCCCTTAAGTTCCACAACTATCCCAGCAACACTGGAGTAAGTCCAGGGGGCTAAGAGGATGGCTGGTAGGCCTGGTGTAGATGTGGGGCACTGGGGGCCAGGTTGGTACAAATGAGGTCTGAGAGTACCAAGAAAAGAAAAAAGTAATAATATAAAGGATACTACCACTTTGAGACAGATGGACACTGTCCTCAACTTGCAAAGCTTACCAGAGGAGTGTGATAACCAAATATTGATTGACAGCTCAGTGCTCTTTGAAACACCTGTTTCTTTTCTTTTTTGTTTCTTTTAGTAAACCCAGAATTTGCATGTTGGATATACATAGCAAGAGCAAGATGGAAGTTAAGAGGAAAGAAAAAAACACTTGCACTAGAAAAATTGTTAAATGCTACAGATAAAAGCTTACAATAATTAACAGAGTGCTTAGAACAAAACTATATTATTTATTTACTTTAATTTAATATTTATTTTCCGGTAAACAATACCTAGATAACAGAACTGTGGTTGGCTCATCTGGCACCTAACGCTGCTCTTTGATCTGGTGCCCATAAACAGGTGAATTTTCTCCAATCTGGCACTCTTCCTTTGTCTCCTGTAGGAAGAGAACCAGATCCTCTTTGTTCCACCCTCCTCTGTCATGTTGTGAGGATCAAAACAAGATACATTTTCTGATCTAGTGCGCCTCCTTCCTTGCCACCAGGCCCTCTGTGTCTTGTCATCCTCAGGCCAACTTATATGTCATTGTGAGAAACAAATTAAAAAAAAAAGGCTTACTCTAAAAAAAAATTAGCAAACCACAGACTGCTACAATGTTGACTGCACACAAAGTGCTAAAACAAACACTTCAATTCTGACCACATAAGCACTACAAGAATTTCTCCATTGGCAATTAGAAATGCCAGTACAGAAATGAATACTGGTGCTGCACTATTCATCTATCAAATCAGCCGATTCTGCCTCCTAACGCATTGTGCTTAGGGGGATTATCCACCTTCCCCACCCTAATTATACTTCTGCTAGATAAAGAAACCTTAGATCATCTGGAAAATTATGTGATAGAAAATGTATTGCAAGAACAACGACAAAAAACGTACGCTGTGTGAAGTCAGGAAGAGATCTGTTATACTGCAGTATTTACACAGAAAAGAAAGCTGTATTAGCCAATGTAACCACTGCAGCTTCACAGATATTTGAAGACATATATAAAGCATCTAGACATAATATATTTTACAGCAGCAATAACACACAGGGGGAATATATTTAAAAGCAAACAGTTTAGTGACATGGAAAGAGAACATGTTGAAGCTGAGGTGACAGACCAACTGAGAAGTGAAGGGCTTAGTGTAGACACTTTGATGTAGACACTATTCCAACATGATGAAAGAATAAATCTTTAGGAAATGATATAGCAAACAGAGAAGGGCACTTTTACTAAAGACATACCACAAAGTAAAATTTTTCAAACTTCGTCAGAAGAATTTGTTTAATGCCCACTTAGGACTACCCAACAGAGAAACAGCAGGAAGCAGAAAGCAAAGAGAATACTTTCAGCCAAAAAGAGAGTGATGTGAGGGAAAACCTGCTTGATCTTATAGCAATGGCTGGACATATTAAACTAGATATGAAAAAGGGACTACTGACAGTGAATACGACCCAGACTGTTAGAAGAGAGATAACAGAAATTAACTGGAACCACTAAGATAGCCATATGATTTAACAGAAATGAAGGGAATAACTTTTGTGCTGCTAAACTAATAACAGATAAAGTTTTACCACAAAAAATGTAGAGCATCAAAGGAAAAGAAGGGAACAAGCAGAATATCGCCATGGGAACATTGATTAGAGAGAATTATATAGCAGCTAAGGCAATAAATATCATTTCTACAAGAATACTGAAAAGGAAATAGTTCATCAAAAACTCATTATGATAGATGTCATAAAAACAACACATAGCATCAAAACAGAGCACAAATTATCTTACATCATTTCCAGTAATAAATTAATCGGGCAGTGCAGTGGTGTAGCAGTTGATGTTGTTACCTTGCAGCAAAAGGTCCTGCGGTTCGATTCTCGGCTGGAGTGCCTTCTGTATGGAGTATGTATGTCCTCCCTGCATTCACTTGGGTTTTTTTTAGGTGCTCTGTTTTCCTCCCGTATTCCAAAGACATGCATCTGCAGCATTTCTTCCCGGCCTCCAATGAAAATAGGCTCTGTTCTAGTTAGACTTTCCCAGTCAATAAATGTTAAATAAAAATAAAATAAATAATATCATCTTATGCAGAAAAAGTCAGAAGGTATACAGAAAAAAATATAAAGTAAAATGCAAACAAGCAGGTCATTGATAACTAAAAAAAATTGTTTAGGGATTTGGGAAACAACAACAATTGTAACACCACTAGGAAAAGAAAAACTAAATTTTGGAGATATATTTATGAAGACTGTGTTGAGCATAACACAGGGTTCCCTATTACTCTGTCGCAGACGCAGACTGTCAAATGTGTCTTTGTCAAACAGTAAAGTGCAAAAAGGCAAAATAGCAAAGTGGCATTTCAGTGAATTCTTTCACTGGGAAAGAATTTGTTTGGCCGTTTTCACTACTTTGCCTTTTTAGCACTGTAGTGCGATCTTGGAGTTGGTATATTTAAGTAGGGGGGTGTGGGGGGAGAAGCTCCCCATGTTAAGTAATGTTTTACTGTTTTTTTTTTTTTTGGAAAAGCGATTGTTTTGCATTGGAAAATAATCATAAGTTCATAGGTAGGTAGGTACAAGGCTATTTGCCCGAAGGCATTTATAAGCCTAGCCAGAATGTGTTGGCTTTTGCTGCCCCCTTAGATTAGTTCCCTGTTCCTCTGTCCAGCAGAGCCACTGAAGTGATCCCCGGGGTAAACTTTCTGTTTCCCATCCACTCATCAAGATTTCTCTTGAAGAGTGCTAGCGAGGAGCTCTGCCTAATGTAGATTGAAATCATGTTCCAAAGCATGGGACGTCTCTGGGACAGGAATCTATCCCTCCAGCACATCCTATTTATTGTTGTGGTGAGGTTTAGATCTCTAGAGCATGTGGCTTGAGGGGATAAGGTTTTCTTTAGGTGGAGTATGTCCATCAATTCTGGGTTGGACATGGCCTTGTATGTCAGGCAGAGATCACCTCTGAGCAGGCAGTATGCAACCGAGTACAACTGGAGTTTCTTCAGTCAAGCTTCATAGGGCATCTGTTTGAGGCCAGTGATCCTCTTGGTGAGGTATTTCTGTGGTCTTTCCAGCTGTTGCAGGTATCTTGTAAGGTACATCCCAAATGGGGCGTTGTACTCTATGATGGGTCTGATGAGTGATGAGTAGAGGAGCACAATGACCTCTTTTGATCTGGATGCAAACCCTTTTGTGATTAGGTGGGCCACATAGAAGGATTTTCTAACCACTTTGGCAATGTGATTATCAAAGGAGAGATTACTATCTACTTGGGTCTCCAGATCCCATATTACGCTTTCCGTATTTAGGGGACTACCACCTATGTGGTAGTTTGTAGGTACTTTGTTATTTCCAAAGGGAATAATTATGCACTTTTTGGCATTTAGCTTGAGTCCATGATTTTGACACCAGGTATCTGTCTCAGTGAGACCCTTTTGGAGGATGTCTGTGTCAGCCAGTGAGTCAATTATAGCCCCTAGTTTGCAGTCATCTGAGAACTTGGTCACCCATAGTCCTCCTGTGCTTGTCTGTACCTCTGAGAAGTATATGCCAAACAGGAGGGGTCCTAGGACTGAGCCCCGGGGAACGCCACTTGTAACCAATTTAGAGTCAGACCTAGCTCTTGCAACTCTCACCATGTGGGTTCTGTCCGTGAGCCAACTGACAACCCTTCTTGTGACATAGGGGTTTATGTTCAGACTGGTGAGCTTGTCTATAATACCAGAATGGGGAATGGTGCCGAAGGCCTTTGTCAGGTCTAGGCAGCCTGTGTGTACCACTTTTCCCTTGCCTATAGCCTTGGTACTGTCTCAAAGAAGTCCACCAGGTTTAGGAGGCATGATCTGCCCTTAACAAAGCCAAACTGGGTAGGGTCCAGTGTTTGGAGGTTCCCAATGTCTCTGTTAATTAGTTCCATGATGATGCACTCCATAGCCTTGCAGACCAAACTAGTCAGGCTTATAAGGCGATAGTTCCCAGGGTCTGTTGTGGCTCCACCTTTGTGGAGAGGAATAACTGTTGTTGTGCACCACTTTATGGGTACATAAACTGTGGAGAGGCTAAGTTTGAACAGTGTGTTTAGGTGAGGGGTTAGTTCGTCTTTGAGCTCGTGTAGGATGCAGCGTAGGACACCGTCTGGTCCCATTGATGCTATGTTTTTGGCTTTGGAGAGGGCTATTTTAACCTGAGTGTCTGTGATTTCAGGGGCTCTACATTCTTCTGGTATAGTTATGGACCCTTTTGGGGGTGAGTGGGGGGTGAAGTTTGCACTGAACCTGTCTGCCAGGATGTTGGCAATATCGGCTGGTTCAGTGTATTCTGTGCCATTCTGCACTAACTCCGAGCAGATCTGAGCATTGCCACTTAGATTCTTGACATAGCTAAAGAATGCCTTGTGGTTATCTTTGGAGTCCTTGGCAAGTTTTCCTTCAAAGCTTGCTGTTCTGAAGTTTCGACGTTGTAAGCTTTTGCTTACATGGGGTCGATTATCTGTCATTCGCTCATCTGAGTGTGCGATGTGATAATATAGACCCTAACAAAGATGCTAAACAAATAGAAGAAGTACAAAAACAACATAGTGGATATTACATAGGAAAAAGTAACAACAAATGAAATGGGAAAAATAAGAAAGGTTCATAAGTGGAAAATCTCAGGTTCAGGTGCTTTATCCAACTTTTGCCTAAAGGTATTTGCACAGTGATTTAGCCTTGAATAAAAAAAATACTTATATCCACATCTCAAACTGACAACAGCCTGGTTAACAACAGGAGAAACTACACTCTTCCTTAACAGTGAACCTGCAAGCCATCCTAAAAACTATAACATATTGGAACTGATGTCAACAGAATTTATAGTCATTTAGTTAAAAATTTAGTCATGGCAGTAGAACAGAAAGATAATAAAAGAAAAGTGTACGGAAGAAAGGATCATCATTTACTAAACAAAGTCATAAGAGAGAGTTGATAAAAGGGGTGAAACCTAAATATGGTGTGGATAGATTTCCAAAAGAAAAAAAAATGATATTATTCCCCATTCATGGGTTATATTGTAGTTACAGATGTATGCATTTGATAAATTACAAGACAGTCACTATGAAACAGTGGAAACCACAGTGCAATTGAGTCATCATAAAGGGCAAATCCATGTTCCAGGGATTGAAATCTCAAGAGGGACATTGTAGGGTGACTCTGTTACCACTATTGTTATGTGTTGAGCTTAACCCATTAAACTGTTTACTTAACACATTAGGTAAGATTTCAGTTTCACTTTGAGGAAAATAATACTGTCAAATGATATCTTCCCTACTTTTGTAAACAACTTAAAAGTATGTATTCCAACAAAAAAAATTAAAAGCACAATTACAAATTGTTAAAACTTTTTCAGAAAATATAAAAATGACATCTAGCCTTGATAAATGTATAAAATCAACTTTTATACCAGGAAAAATAACATTAAAAAAGTATTGATATAAAAGAATGAACAAGTAGGATTTTATAAATATCTGGGAAAAGGCAAATGAAAAGCAACATAGCATGAAGAAATGACAATAAATCTTAATAATAAATATTTTAGAAAACTAAACCCAATATTGAAAACTGCATTGACACCTAGAAATAAAGGTCAGGTTATAAATCAACGTTCCCTCCCCATTCTAATGTACAGCTTTGGTATGACTGATGGTTCCAAAATAGTGCTGGATGAATTAAACAAGAAAACTGCTTCATGGTCATTAGATTATGGTACACATTATATCTAATCTATATCTATCTACCTATCTATCTATCTATCTATCTATCTATCTATCTATCTTTATATATACATACACACACAGATGCACACACACACACACACACACACACACACACACACACACACACACACACACACACACACACAAAACATAGTGCATGGCAAGATTATATAATCCTCTGTCTGAAGGAATTATAAACCTCTTTGAAAATGAGTGTATGCTATTTCTGTGATGATCAGTCTACATACATGTTTACTGATATCATCAGATCCAAATATAGTGAAAGTTCTAAATCATGAAGAAAAACAAATTTAAAATGTCATCTTTGCTGAACCTAGCAGAAACACTTCATAAAGGTGTCAATATGGAAAAAAAAGAAAAAGCATAAAGACTGAGACCAGAAGAAAAGAAAGGAAAACTGGAAAGCCAACAATTATTATGGTAAGTATAGAGAATTCCTGGAATAAGCACGTGTTGATCAACATATGATGCAGCAATGGTTACGGTGAGCTGAATTTAAACCAATAGACAACATGCTAATGATGGTATCTCAAGATTGTGGACAACATACATGCTGGTTAACAAAATCTACATAAAATGTAGAAGATGCAGACAGATGTAGGTGTTGCAGTACTGAAACAGACATAGCACATGCTGCTGGTTCTGATATACTTAGGACTGAGGGTCTGCACACTGAAAGGCACAATACAGAGGTAAGATTATTACTTTGGGGATTGTGCAAACACTAAAATATGCAGATAGGTGAGAAGTGGTGAAAATGAAGAAGTACTAATCACAGGGGATCATCCAATACCAACGTGTAATAAAGCCAAAGCAAGAAAAACAGATATTGCAGTAAAAAAAAGTAGCATTAATTAAGAAATAGCTACACCTAGTAACTATGGTTCCCTACATACTAAGTGACATAAAGCCAGCTTATTGGAGGATCTGCAAGCAGTAACTAGAGCAGCATGAAAAACAGATACCCAGATAGTTCCATGAGTAGAATGAACAAGAAGAGTAATAACAACGAATTTCCAAGTGTATTAAATATACAAATACAGGTAAATCCGTATGAACTACAGAAGGAAGGAAGTATGGGTACATTGAAGATGGCGAGTAGTCCACTCTTGGAAAAAATCAAAGAGTGAAACAATACTCATTTTATAAGTTTTAATTGTACTCTAACTTGAGAATAGAAGACATTCTTGTCAAGGGATTGAAAACCAAACATTAGCAAAACACTTTTAAACTGAGCAATAAGGAAGGACACACAACTGCCCCATGTATAAAAATCAACAGAGGAATACCAAAGGGAGATGCTTCATCACATTACTGTTGTTTTGCTTTGACATTGACCTATTAAATTGTGTACTTAATAAAGCAGGCCATGGTTGTAGCTTGATGTTAAGATAAGCAGCCTTGGGAAATGACATTACAGCCATACCTCTCAAATGCACCACATTACAAGGAATGTACCTCATTTGGGGTCTTAAAAAGTTCATGTTCCTCAAAGTTCCACATTGAAAGGGTCCGTCACACATTCAGTGTTAGGAATTTTTTAACTGATATCCATGGTAAATAGAAAATAATCATATTAATTCATTAAAACATCTTTTTTATTAGTAAAACCAGCATATTTTAACCACTCTGTGACCTTCCTACTTGACGTTGCTAGTAAACTGTTAGTATGTGTTCCACATTTTGCCCACTTGATCCTCATTATGAGGGCTAGTCTACCTCATTTTGGAGATGGAAGGTTGCCAGCTATAATTACAACTTGTTTTAGTGGATATCAGACTGTATAGGCAGGGTTGTCAACTTTTCTTGTCAAGAAATCTGGACATGTACATGAAAGCAAACTGCGTGCAGAATAGAAATCTGCATTTAACCTCCCCTCAAGGGGATTGCTGTACAATATTACTGTGCACAATCAAACTTATTCTTGTGTTCTTCAGTTTCAGTGATGGTGTCCCTCAATTTGAACCATTGGCAACCCTGTGTATAGGTCATCTGAAAGGTTAATGAGAATACAGCGAGAAATGGTAAACATTTTTGTCAGATCATATAAGGATGACATCTTGAGAGGATAAATGTGCAAAAGCAGCATTTATAACAACAAAACTGCTGCATCAAGAAAATATCATCCTGCAACAGGAATGAGACATAAAACAACTGGAACAAGAGGGAGTGTATAAACAGCTGGGAACAGATGAATGGTCAGGAATATATCATGTACAAATAAAAGAGATGACTATTGCAGTGGTGGTACTGCGGTAGCGTTGTCACCTCACAGTTAGACATTGCATGTTCGATTCTCAGTTAGAGCGTCTTCTGTGTGTCGACATGCGTGAATGGGCGTTCCTTCGTTGAAGGTTGTGTGTTAGGCCTGGCAAGCTAGCATGTAAAAATCTACTGCCAATCATTAGCAGACTGAAGTTCCACTGTGGCGACCTCTAACCGGGAAAAGCCGAAAGAAGAAGACTAAATAATATATATATATATATATATATATATATATATATATATATATATATGTATGTACCTTAGTTGAAGGTTGTGCGTCAGGGGTGGCAACTCGGCATGTAAAAATCTACTGCCAATCATTAGTGGACCGGAGTTCCGCTGTGGCGACCCCTAACTGGGAAAAGCCAAAAGACACAACAACTAAGGAATATTTCAGAAGACTAAAACTAATATCAATTAATGTCTTGTCATTTACAAATAATGATCAAGCTATAAACAGCTTGCCTCCCTTGTTCTAACCAACACTTTGGTGTGTTTGGCCGGCCAAAAACAATTTTGAATCAATCAGCAGCAATGCTAGAATACTGCTTCATACTTATCAGATGATATGTGTAAAAAAGGCAATGTAATATATAACTAACTCTGAAGGAGAAATGGACTTCTTCAAAACTGACTATATGTATAAGCTTGCAGTCACATGACTGCATTTTATTTACTGACACCAAATCAAAACAAATTAATAGCTCTAAAGCATCACTAAAACTGATGTCATCCTTGCTTACATTAACAGAGGCATTTCAGAAGGGAGAGGGTGTGAAGTTATCTCAGACGTAGACAGAAAGGAGAATACAACTGAAAGAATTAAAAAAGGAAACAAAGAATTTAAAGATCAAAATTAGAAGAAAAGTACAAAAAAAATGGAAAACCTACAGTTTTAGTAGAAAACATAAAGAACTGTAACAACCACATGTTAATCAAGATCTAATGCATGTATGGTTAAGGAGAGGTGAATTTAAATGAAAGGTTAGTAGCTGCAACACAAGATAGCGCAGTGCATATGTCTGATTCACAAAATACTATAAAGGACATACAGACAAATGTAGACTCTGCTGCACAGAATTATAAACAGTTACACAACTTGTTGTTGGCTGTGATATACTTATGGCTGAAAGTCTGTGTGCTGAAAGGCACAATAATGTGGCAGACTGTGGAAACATTTCAATTTACAATAGCCAAGGAGTACTGGAAACACAGTAAACACACGGGGCCATCTACTACCAAGAGCTCAGAAAGGAGAGGCAATGAAACCAGATACTGTAGTTACAAACAAAAGGACAAAAGCAACCTCGATTATTTAAGTGACTAACCTATACACTGCAATGTTCTTTGTACTACTAAAAGAAATTATGCTAAAAAGTATAAGGACATGCATGCATAAACTGGAGCACTATGGAACAAGGCACCCATAATTCCAGTAGATGTGGGAGCAATTAAACTAATAAAAAGAATTTCCAAGCATACTTTAGCATTCTAGCTATATATGTAAAGCCATATGAGCTACAGAAGGAGGCAAAGCTGACTAAATTATAGCTGCTGAAAATAGCATTCTTGGCATACATCAAGGACAGAATTAATAACTGATTTCAGGAAATCTTAATTATGTTTTGATTCACAGTCCAGAATGGGGTTCATTTCTGTCACAGTATTAAAAACCCTAGAAACTGGGAGGAAAAAAAAAAGGTCATTGAGACAGTAAAAATGGTGGCTGTCATGATTCCAAAGAAGCAAAGAACCTATAATATCAGTGACGCTGTCAAGGTCATGAACTCATAGGCCTTCTGTGTATGTGTAGAAATTACTGCAAATGAAAAATGCCCAAACTGCTGCCTTAGTGAATATTACTGCCTCTGCCAGGACAGACTACCCCCCCCCCAAAAAAAAAGCCAACATGGAAGAATTCACACAATAACCACGATTGGAGAGTTTATAAAAAGTCAGAAGTCAAATGTATTGTATCTTTCGGCTTTTCCCGGTTAGGGGTCGCCACAGTGAAACTCCGGTCCGCTAATGATTGGCAGTAGATTTTTACGTACCGAGTTGCCAGCCCTGATGCACAACCTTCAACGAAGGTACGCCCATTCACACATGTCTCCACACAGAAGACACTTTTGCTGAGAATCGAACAGGACAACGTCTTACTGTGAGGCAACAACGCTACCACAGCACCACCACCGCATGTATTAAGGCCATCAAATAAGACTTTATTTTAATAACTTATGTCACTAGCATCTCGGGTTATAACGCCAATGGGTGACATGAATACTACTCCATTTTCTTTGATTTCATCCAGTTAACAAGTGAAATCAGTTAGTCCCTCTTCTAAAAACAAAACTTTATATGGTATATCAAAACTTTGTTAAACTTCTTTAAACACTAATCCATACACAAAGAAACAATAAATAAATACTTACATAACATCTACACTTTATAAAAAAATATTTAATGTATAAAAACTGCTTTGAAGCCTTTATCATTTTTCACCTGAAACTTTAAAACATATTTCACAAGTAATTCTTAAGAAATGTGAAACTGAATAGTCAGGTAATGAAAAATGTCAAATCATAACAAAGCAAACCGTCTGGCTGCAACTGAAAATTGGGAAGACTGGAAAGAAGAAGGCAAAGAACTGTGATGGCCAATACTTGTAACAGGAATGGAAATGTCAAATAGTGGTATTACACATAAAGATGGTCAGAAGTTACAGGAAGTATTTGATATTTTTAGTAAATTCAGTTTACTACTGAAACAGTGGAAAAACACCTAATAAAAGAAAATCTGCAGGTAATCCTACACCTTGTGCAACCCACATAACAGAGTATGGTATCTACCATGCAGACTCACAATTACACATGTTTTACTACAGCTTGTAAAAGTATAGAAGGTGAGTAAGAATCCCAGTTTTGAACAATCTGCTACAAATGCATCATCCTGTTGGCATTTTTCCTACATGGTAGCATCTCCTCTCCATGTCTAATCTGGATCTGGATATCAAGCACTCTGTCCTGCTCAGCAAAGATGGTACAGAGAAGAACTCTAACGTAATAGATATGTGGCTATTACCCAGTGTTCAGCACAGTCTATAATGCCATGACTTCACCAAGTTTTGTTTGTGGTAACCTCAAAAGGCTAAAGAATGCCAGGTCCAAAAACCTGGAGAATAGGTAAGTTTAGAATCCCTTATCCTTTCTATCAACATAACACCAGGCACATAATTTTTATTCAATATCCATAAGGAGTTCTGAGACACAGTTAAAGAATAAACATGTTACTTAATCACATGCAGAGTGGATTTTAACATGGAACAAAAGAGAAAAGGATGCAAGTTGCTGAACTAAAAATGGGATCCATTTCATATCACGTGGAAAGACACAACTTTTAATATCTGATTCTATACATCTTTTTACAAGGCATAAATAACAGACCCTAATGTTTAGACATGGAAAACTATTTTTTACAGTACTGAGTGATGCATTCATAACGGGTTATGATGACATCATGAGTCAGCATAAACTCCATCTCTTCAGCTATATTAATTGGTAGGGTCAACAAGTGGTCATACATCTTCTCCAACAGGAAGAGCATGAGGGCACATGAAAAGGGTGTACTGTTCAGCTCCAAGAGCTGGGAACTGATTACAGCTGATAGCATATGCATCCATGGGTGGGAGATGTTCTAACCATGATATAAAAATGAAAATGATGAAGGTGCTCAAGGTTCTTGACAGTTATCAGTTCTGCACGCTGTTCTCCCTACTCCTTTGAATATGGCTTGTGCATAACTTGTCCTCCACAGGGAAGTACTGTGGTAAAACGTATTTTATAGTTTGCTGAGTTTCAGGTGATGCACTGAGTCATTGCTTTTACTATATCCTACTTACAGCCTATATCTGACACTTCTTGGATAGCAATGCCTCACCAATACCCTCCTGTACCTCAGTAAGGCTATATTGCAAACTTTGAAGGCTACCTAGACTACTGCAAAGATGACATCCCTCAGTAAGGTGATGATTTCAGCAGTGGCAGGTGTCACAGGCTCTTTGGGGGTGGGAGTTCTGTAGGCTGTGGAACAGACAAGTTCTTTCCCCTTGGCAGACTTGACTATCACAAGTGTCTACTTGCATCTTTGATCATTCTTCCTTACACAGTACCAGTACATCTTTATATTTGTTTGGTTTTGCTGTTCCTACAGGTGATCATTTATTATGTCAGCTTTTACCTTTTTGTAACTAGCAGTAGCCCGAGAGGATTCCATTCACACCAGGACGTAGAATACAGAAGCACCTTTAATCACTGTGTGATGCTGCTTTACTTGCTATATTTTTGGATATGTGTGTGTAATGCTGTTTTTTAAATAGTACTGTGCTCCCTACATCAGCCCTTAATTTCTTTGCTCTAGAATTTTGGACAAAGTAAAAAATGATGGGGGGTACAAAGGTACAAAATCATGGACAACTTTTAAATATTACTCTATTTCACTTAAAACTTATTAGAATGACAGATTTTGAATTATAATACATTTTAATAATAAGATGTACAAAACACTTATATCTGGCTTTATTGCCTAACTATAACCCTTAATAATCTTCCAGAATATCAAGCATTTTAGGAAGGAAAAGGGCAAAAATATTAGAAAAAATCATGGACAGTTGAGAGGTAGACACCCTGGCTACCAACATTTGTAGTTGAGTGCATGGCAGGTTGTGCTTAGAAATTTTTATTCAGTGTTAAGCTTCTTAATTTGAAAATTAGATGACATGGAATGCTGACTTCTATATTAAATGCTCGACAATATATGTGCTGTTAGTTGGGAGTCACAATTTCTATATGGAGCTGCCTCTGTCCCCTCCTTTCCTCTCTTATAGGTGAATTTTGTCAGAACCAGATGTTTAGTGGGTAATGTACCCCACCATATTGCATTTTAAAATGTTCACTCATCTCATTCTATTGGCTACCAGAATGTGCAACCTTCATTTTTTTCTTCTGAACTTACAGAGCTCATCGTCTTACCTGTAAACCATCACAATGAAGAAGTATTACACTTGGACTGCATGTATAATTTAAAACTTTTTACATATAAAAATCTTCCTTTATAACATGCCTTTGCTTGTTAATGGTAATTTATTTAGCAAGATTCACTTTACTGCAAACAGAATGTAAAACACACTGTGCAGTACCAGCCTTCAGGACAGATTCCACAGGAAGGATGACCTGCGACCTCATTCTGCTTCTGTACTGAAACACTGGTCCAGCTTTCTTAGAGAAGGCAGAAGTGCTGACAACATGCATGGCGGGTCCTGTAAGACCTCATAGGCATGAGAGTTTCTGCAAAATAGTAGATGTCTGTGGGAGTGGCTAAATGTAGGAGAAATTCACTACTATTCTCTGCCATGTATGTAAGGACATCAGGACCATCAGAGTCACTTTCCAGGATTCAGAAGGGCAGGAAATTCTCTCCTACCATTAATTCTAACAGATGTAAATCTGGGATGAGAAGTGAGAGATAGGTGGGCATTGGGTATTGGGCAAAGGTCCTCCAGCATGACATATGCATGAAGAAGCAGCATTGATTCATGAGAGATCTGAGCAGAGCCTTCCACTGGCACAAATCCATGCCTCCTATGGCTGAATCTCTGCACTACTGTGGTCACCTACTACCGTATGTCACATAGCGCATGTGTTTAACAATGTATAGAAAACTACAAGCCTGTCAGGATTGCAAGCAGTTGCAACTGTAGCTTGTAAGTTCCCTTTCACCTGGGAAAAGGTGCAAGAAGTAAACTCCTTAAGACTGAGTTTAACCACTATGCTTTTACTCTGGACACAGAGCTTCTGTCCTTGTGAGCTAGCTGGTTGTGGTGCTCCTGCATATGGGAATGGGTGGAACATGGCTAGAACCCTGGGACTTATCCCCAAGGCTGGTTGCCCAAGATCATTACTTTGTTTCCCATCAGGATCATCAGCAAATTAAGTGATCCCTTGCCAGTTGACAGACAGCATGCAGTACCGAATGAGGCAGAGGTCATCCAAGAAATGGACTTTGCTGAAGGAGGAGGAGATGCTGGTCAATCCCTGGCTTTTAGAATCCTTCCCATCTCTCCATTTCAGTTCTTGATGGGATCATGAGAGGGAAGTACCTATCTGTCATCACTCCTGCCATCCTGCAAGAGGTGAGGCAGGCCTCCAGTTTCTTGTGGCATCATTGAATGACTAGACTGAAATTCTGACAGCTGAGGCATTTGCACACATTGCATTTTTTTCACTAAAACTAACGGGATTAAAAGCCCTGGCTGGTAATCTTGTGACCACTGGATCACTGTGAGGATTCACATTTCTTAGTCATCAGACATCAAATACTTTCCCTTGTATTATGTTAGAATCAAGATCTGTAGAGTGCAGGAAAAGAACTGGGGAGTGCAAGAACGGGGTGTGTGATTTCAAAATGTGAGCAAGTGGGAAGTATGCATGACCCCAAGCAACCATCTAAGGTATACAAGAATTTTGTGCCAAGCTCAAGATCTAAGAACCGGAAATTCCAACATCTACCGACTACAGTGGGCTGGTAAGATCTTGTTATTCTTAAAGGATAAATTAATTAATTCCAGCACAGCATCTTACCACCTAATGTACAAAACCTCCCAGTTCATCCAGGCCAATCAATGTAGTCAGTAGGCATTACATTCTGGGGTTTAAGCATTTACCCCCATGATAGCTATCTAATGTATTTACAGCGCAACTATTCTCCACAGTCAACAATTCTTTTCCTGGACTGTGTTTTTCTCCCTACATAATGGTCACTGCATTGCCATTTATAAAAATAAACAAATAATTAAAATTAACACGGCTTTGCTAATTCTTCCTGTCTGTGGTATTCCTATTTTATTCAGTTTTCTCAATTCACACCATGTTGGGTGTGAATCAAATCTCTTGACATTTTCTTTACAAATTTGTCATCCTGGCCCTTACATAATCTCAGCCTTCATATTTTAAGGATTTTAGTCAAGGAAAAGCCCACACATGAACGTATTTATAGCTCACTGTTTTTCCTCGCACAATATGAGTCATAAACATATTGTTCCTGTTCACAATCACAGTTGTTTTACTAGGGTCTATATTATATCCTTGAAGAGGCATTCCATTGAACGCCTCTTCATCGACCCTTAAAATGTGAACTCTCATAACAGCGAACATCCACATCAGCAATTTCTTTCTCTGGGAAAGAAATCGCTTGCCCTAAAAAGAAGAACACATCACTATAAACATTACAAAGTGGGGGGCTTCACCCCCCCAACCCCCTAACTAAATATACCAACTCTGAAATTGCACTACAGTGGGGAAAATGGCAAACTAATAAGGATGGCCAAGCGATTTCTTTCCCAAGGAAAGAAATCGCTAATGTGGCCATTTGCTGTTATGAGGGTTCGCCTTCTAAGGGTTGATGAAAAGGCATTCGATGGAATGTCTCTTCGAGGACATAATATAGACACGTTTTACTACACACTGTCATTTACAGATATTTTCTTTCCCCTTTCTTGTGTTATAATCCTACAGAGCCTTTGGTTATTTCATAGCTCTTTTACTTTGTAATCTCATGGTAAAGAAACTTGATAAGAATTGCAGAAACAGACTGACTTCAGAAGTTAAGTGATACCTGCATTTTCAATAAAAAAAATAATTTACATATAATTCTGCAGCATGAAAGCAAACTGGTTATTGCAGTGTATTTTAAACATGACATGATTTACCTTGGTTCTGTTTTTCCCCTGTTCTTTGGGTCTACTCCACCCCCCCTCCCCACTGAGGCATTAAGCTAAAAGTTTCTGAAATTCTAACCACAGGACTTGAGCTTCAGTATTTGGCATTAATTGATTGGATCTCTCTCAAGTAAGTTTGCTGTATCTACTACACTCACCCAGGACCTTTTGTCCAAGACTTTGAGAGGTGTGAGATACACGCTTTTCATGGAAAGGGAATTAAAAAAGCTTTTTTATTTAAAGTCTGCTTAAGTATTTTAAGTTGCACTTATAGTGACATGTGTGATGATACTTTTTTTTGTACTTCTCTCCTTTTTGTCCTTTTATCTGTTTGCATTTTTTTTAGTTTGTTCTGGGACCTTACTCCTGTAGCTTCATTTGCAGTTGTGTGAAGACTATGTATTACTGCAAGATTTTAATTAGGATTACATGTAAACAGTAGCTTTTTTGTATTTCAGACATAGTCCTGACAGTTTTGTAGCTTCTTTCATACTTGTAGCACGACTTTGATCTGCTGGCAGATTTGAGCTTCACTTAGTCATTTATTACGGAGCTACTGGTAAGTTTTGGCATGGTTTGGTGCATTAGTCTGTGGTGGGATTACAGTAGAGGCAGTATTGTGAATTCTGCTCCAGAATTTGTGCTTCAGTACATTTTACAGCTGTATATACCTGCTTAAAGTTGCATTCCAATGCATTTCTGTTTACCTGGCTACTGGTTATTCCCCTGTTCTTTGAGTCCGTCCCACCCCCCACTGAGGCATTAAGATACAGATTTCTATTTATTGCATTTGTTTATCGGGAAAGTCCACTGGGCCTAAAAGAGCCTATTTTCAGTGGAGGCTCGGGGAGAAAATATTCGACAAGAACATAGACACAGAAAATATTAACCATTAATTGGTACAAAAGTAGATACAGTGTTACACATAGTAATTACATTAATATATACAGAATATATACATAAAAGCAGAAATAATGTTGTTTGCAGATTAATTCATTCAGAGAGGTATGAATAGAGATATATTAATCAGCATTATTGTACCAGTATCAACAAGTGATGAAAAATAATAATTAATGAGAAAATATCATTAGTCAGCAGTAGCAGAAAGCAGTTTAGTTATCATATAAGGAGAAGGAGGAGGTTAGGTTATAGAGCAGGTACATAACCAGGAAGGGTTGTTATAGAGCAGGTACATAACCAGGAAGAGTTGTTATAGAGCAGGTACATAGTCAGGAAGGGTTGTTATAGAGCAGGTAAATAACCAGGAAGGGTTGTTATAGAGCAGGTACATAACCAGGAAGAGTTGTTATAGAGCAGGTACATAGTCAGGAAGGGTTGTTATAGAGCAGGTATAGAGCCAGGAAAGGTTGTTATAGAGCAGGTACATAGCCATGAAGGGTTGTTATAGAGCAAGCACATAGCCAGGAAGGGTTATTATAGAGCAGGTACAGAGCCAGGAAGGGTTGTTATAGAGCAGGTACATAGCCAGGAAGGGTTGTTATAGAGCAGGTACATAGTCAGGAAGGGTTGTTATAGAGCAGGTACATAGCCATGAAGGGTTGTTATAGAGCAGGTACATAGTTAGGAAGGGTTGTTATAGAGCAGGTACATAGCCAGCAAGGGTTGTTATAGAGCAGGTACATAGCCAGGAAGAGTTGAGATGATTTTTCAGTATTTGTTTGAAGGTGGTGGTGCTGCCTGTGTTTCTTATAGAAGGTGGAAGTCAGTTCCATAGTCTGGCGACGGTGAAGGAGTAGAAGAGTTGACCAGCAGGTAAGATGGGTTTTTCTACTTTTAGAAGTAGATTATTTTTAGATCTTAGTTGCCTACTGGGTTGGTATTGGGCAAGTAGTGTTGAGAAACAGTCTGTGGGTCTGTAGATTATTTGTGTGCTATAGTTTGTTGAGTGAATGAGAGATGGTGGGGGAGTTCCAGCCAGCCTAATTGTTTCAGTGAGTGACAGTGGTGGGATACGAATTTAGCCTTGGTGGCAAATTTGGCTATTCTGTTGTTATACATATCAAATTTGGATTTTGCAGAATTTTGGATATTAGTGAGAACAGGGGTACCATAAAGGGGGTAGGGTAATAAAAAGGTGGTTGCAATGGTTTGTCTAGTAGAGAGGCTAAGAAAATGTTGGTGCCTGTAGGGCATACTGAGCTTTTGGTGTGTTTTTCATGTTATTGTTTAAGTGTAGGTCACAGTTAAGGCTTTCATCTATAATAATGCCTAGTAGTTTAGTGTGTGGAACAACTTATATAGTGGAATTGTCTTGGGCTTGCATAGTAAAGATTTTTTTATCTAGGGGAGTGGTTTTCTTAGGAGGTGAAAAGTACTAATTTAGTTTTTTTTGGATTTAGGGCAAGATGATTGTTAAGCATCCAAAATTCAATAGAGGTGAGGGCATGCTGGGTGATTTGTTGGAGTTCAGAGCTGGAATTCGCTGTGCATATTATAGTAGAGTCGTCAACATACTAGATTACTGAGGATTGTGGAAGAGCGGAGTGAAAGTTTTTACTAAAGATGCTAAATAAGAAAAGACCAAGTATGGAGCCTTGGGGTACCCCTGTGGAAGTACTGAGGAAGGGAGAGAAAGATTGTTGCCATTTGATGGGTTGCTGCCTATTGGAGAGACAGCTATTGAACCATTGTAGAGTAGGTGGGGAAATGTGGAGGGAGGATAATTCAGAGAGGAGGATGGTATGCGAAATGGTATCAAAAACTTTGAAAATGTCTAGGAAAAGAGAAGCGATTATTTTGCCAGAATGCCATGCCTAGTTAACTGTATCAAGGAAGGAGAGGAGGGCATTGGTGGTGCTGTGCCCTGGTCTGAAATCATGCTGAGTGGGTGATAGAATCTGCTTTTCAAGCAGGTGGTTGAGGAGTTGGGCATGGATGCATTTTTCCAGCATTTTAGAGAGGGGTGAGGGAATTGCTATGGGCTGAAAGTTTGTGGTGTCTGTGTTGGTGCTGACTTTGTGTAAGAGAAGAATGTAAGCTTTTCTCCAGATGTCTGGGACTATGGATTCTTTAATTGATCTGTTAATGAGTATGCCAATGGGATAAGCTATAGAGTTTGCAGCTAGCTGTGGGAAGTGTGAGGGTAGATTGTCAGGGCAGAGTACAGGGTTTTAGCTTAAGTAAAAGTTTTCTATTGTGGTGGTGGATATGGAGAGAATTTTAGATTGGACTTGAGCGTACGACTGTTTTCTGGATGATATGGTCATCAGCTGTCTTGATGGTGGTGGTGCTAGCTGTAGGAAAGGTGGTGGTCAGGTTAGTTATGGTGTCAATGAAGTAGGAATTGAAGAGGGTGGTAAGTCCGGCGGGGGGTTTGTCTGGGTCAGGGGATGGGTTGCTTTGAGAGCCTGGGTGTAATAATTGGTTAATGGAGGACCAGAATTTTTTGGGATTATCTTTATGTTGGCTTTGTAGGTGGAGGTAGTGGGCTTTTTATCTCTGGTTATTAGTCTTTTTGCCTGGTTAGGAAGTTGCTTCTATTGCAGTAGAGTTGAGGGGTCTTTATTTTTCTGCCATGATTTCCAGATTTTATCCCTCGTGGACATGACTTCTTTGGTGGATTTTGAGAGCCAGCTTGCATGGTTATGTTATAGTTTTTTTAGTGGGTGGGTGCTTGCATATTTAGGATGTCTAGGGATGTTGAGTTAAAGAATTCAATAGCCTCATTAAGTGGTAGGGATTTGACGGGTTCCCAATTTACTTTAGCTAAGGTTTCATTAAATATGGATGGCTGGAACTTAGTCAAATTTCTGGTTAATTTGTATTGGTGTTGACCTGGGTTTGGGGTAGATGTGCGTAGAATATATGCTGGGTGGTGGTTGCTAATGGTATTAGGTAGTATGCCTGCAGTGGTGATATTGTTAGGGTTGGACACTAATATCCATGTGAAGCCCCTGCACTGGCCCAGTATTCAAGGAGCCTCAGTCCTCACCACTGGCAACACTGAAGGATGTACGCAATGGAAGGATGACAAGTACACACTCAGTAAAGTACAATTTCCCTTAACAGCACACTGAGATCACAGTCAGTCTGGGGCTGGTTTCTCCCTCTTTCTTCAGATCCCCAGTAAGTCTCCCCACTGGCACAGCTATAGGGTCATTTATGTATTTATTTATTTCCAGTTTGATTACCAGGGAAGTCCACTGGGCCCAAGAGACCCATTTTCAGTGGAGGCCCAGGGAGAAAAGCTCCTAATACAGTATACAGTACAGATATAGTAATAAAGAATTGTTAAGATACATTATCTAGAACAAATTGCAACAAAGGTACATACAGTGTTGCACAATAGTCAGACAAACATCATTGTAGATGATCTTAAGGGTTATACAGGTTCATTTATGAGAGCACTCATTGCATAGTATGTGGGGAAAACACTTTACATACACACCTTTAACGTATAAATATAAAACATTTACAAGCACACATTTAAAGTATGAAACTATTTGCAATATTTACACAGTTGTGATGAGGGTCAAGATCTCAGCTGAGGCTTCAAGCCAAGATGTCCAGCACCCTCTCTGTCCAACCAATGCTTTGTGTCCCTGCCCAAGTAGCTGACACACACACACACACACACACACACACTTTGATATATATACAAACACACACACACACACACACACACACACACACACACACACACACACACACACACACACACACACACACACACACACACACACACTCACTCACACACACACACACACACACACACACACACACACACACACACACACACACCTGGAGAAGGCTGGCACAGACTATAAGGTAGTTATCACTGCCACCAACCCCTACTTATCAGCTCCTTAAAGGCCCTTACAAAGGGTGACCAATCCTACTGTGTAATGTTACTATTATCCAAACGGTAAGTGTGACCAAGAGCAAGGCTATTGGAGTGGCTTATACAGTGTCACCAAATACATATGCAAGTACGCTAAGAGCTTAGAAATCTCTAAACAAACCAGTCACAATTAAAAGGTTTAAATATATTTAATAATAAATAATAAAAGAACAAAACAATACTCAATAACAAACACAGTGACTTCAGAGTTCAGAATCACAGGAAATATTTTAAAACAACATTGCAGGACAATCTCAAATAAATACAGAAAACATCTAAACTAATCTTTCTATATTCCTATCTATATCTAAAAAAAATTATTGTACCCTGAACAATGTACAGAGCAAGGCAAATGCAGATAAGTGCTGAATGGATGTTTCTAGGTCCAAAAAACCCCAAAACAAACAAACAAAAAAAAAAAACAAGTAATCTTCGTGGTATCCCTGAAGTCTCAAAACAACCCACTAAACAAGTATAGTGGGCCCACAAACAAAACAGTGCAAGAAACTTCTCTGTGTGGAAGATTTTCAGTTCATATATCTCTAGTTAATCACTGTATATTAATCAGATCAGACAATAGTAGTAGAAGTAGCGAACTTAAACTCGTCGTATGTCAAAAAAAAATATATATATATATATATATATATATATATATATATAATTGTACAGAATTATTAAGTATTCAAAAGTAATCCAAGGAAGGCAGGCAGTCTGTTTCTAGTTAAAAATCCTTTATTAAGTACACAGACAAGTGATCCAAGTAAAACAAAAATAGAGTAATAGTTTTCTCACAAGATTTCTAAATATATATATATATATATATATATATATATATATATATATATATATATTATCAGGCAAGGGAGTGGCTTATCGTGCTGTAAAACAAAGTGTTATTGGTACACATGTTAAATTCACATTCATTTCCCCATCAGTGTGACATTCGAGCTGGTCCTGACCACTTAGTAGCTGTCATAATAATATAACCCTTATGTACTTTAAAGAAAATTTATAATGATGTGGTACCTCTTATTTAACCAGACTATTAAGTCTGTGATTTTATCCAAGACAATATATTACATGGCTGGAAATATATCAACCTTAGTCCATTTGGCAATCAAAAAATATATATAAACAACCAGTTATGAGCCACTACATAAGATCTTGAAAATCTTTATCTAGACAGGCTAAATGAAATTAATTAAACCTAATAACTATTTGTTACTATGAACAAATACAGGTTGTCACTATTAGAAACATAGTACTTATATTTCTTGTTTAAATATAAATGCAATTCAGATTAAACCACCGTTTGTAATAAAACAGATGCTTACAAGACTTTTTAGGTACAAATTATTAAATGAATGATCCCCCCCCCCCAAAAAAAAAAAAAAAAATATATATATATATATATATATATATATATATATATATATATATATATATATATATATACATACATATATATATATATATATATATATATATATATATATATATATTTATACATACATATACACTTTATATGTAAAAATCAATTGTAAATCTCATTCTATTTTCATAACTTATTGTTAACAAATATCACTTTCTTCCTTCTAGACTTCTTCAGGTCCATGTACAAGAACCCTAAAAACAATCTATAAAATATTATTGTATAATTAGTTAGTGTTGTTATTACACATCATTTTGAATAAAGTGGAAAGAGAACTAGAAAAAGAAAAAATAGTAAGAAAAAAATGTATGATGATGGAAACAAAATATACACAAATTACAACTGATTTAAAATGGTATTTAAAACCAACTGGTAGAATAAAATAGCCCTGGGCAAGTGGGAGGAGGACTTTGTGTTAAACACAGACTACATGCAGTATATTACATGCTATTTACATTTTATTGATGACATCTTTATTGTGTGGGAAGGTGACACCTTGCAGCTTGGAGATTTTATCACTTACCTCAATCAAACAACCCCCTTCCTTAGGTTTACCTCTTCCCATAGCTATACTTCAACCACTTTCTTAGATATGCAGATTTCCAAGGACACCAACAATAACAGAATCACTAATGATCTATTCAGAAAACCAATGAGGGTTAACTTATTACTCCACAGTAAATGTATACATCCTACAAAAACCAAGTATAATGTAGTGAAGTCCCATGGCTACAGATTAACTAGAATTACCACAGGGATGGAACCATTTTTGAGAAACCTGAACAACTTAGAGAATTATTTTCTAGTGACAGGCTATGACAGTCAGATGTTAAAAAACATTCTGGAACCCATTATAGAACTGAAAAGGATCGAAGCACCTTCATTCAACACCCCCAGTAGGAGAATGTTAAGAAATTCCACAGAGAATATCAAATGCAAAAATAGCTGCATCCTGAAATGGGTCTACTTTATTTGCCCGAACTTTCATTTGCCCGACCCCGTTTGACCGAAATTTCATTTGACCGACACTTCATTTGACCGACAAGCATTATTGGCAAGAAAATGGGATATTCCCCCTTCCCCACTGCAGTGCAACCCTGGAGTTAGAATATATAGTTGGGGGGGTGTGGGGGGCACAGCCCCCACAATGGGGGGTGTTTGGGGTGAAGCCCCCCACTTACATTTCTGTTAATAAAGAATATTAAAGCAAAACTAAGCATTATAATATGAAATTAAGTGGTGGGCTTCGCCCTCCCCAACTATATATTCTAACTCCAGGGTCGCACTGCAGTGGGGAAGGGGACATATCCCATTTTCTTGCCAATAATGCTTGTCGGTCAAATGAACTGTCGGTCAAATGAAGTGTCGGTCAAATTAACTTTCGGTCATTTGGTCTCTGGAAAATGGTTTTCGGGCAAATGAAAGTTTGGGCAAATGAAATAGACCCCCTGAAATACACTTTGGATTATCACAGTATCAAAAATGTTATTGAAGAAAACAGGGACATTGTCACAGGAAACCCTTTTCTGATTAACATCTTAGGTGAAGCCCCATCCTTTGTTTATAGGAAGGCCAGGAACATTAGAAGTTTTGTTGAATTTAAACCTAGACCATATGAGAGAAACACTAAAAGATGTGAAACTAATTGTACGTTTTGTATATTTATACAGCAAGGTGATAGTTTGTATTGCCCTTATTTATAGAAAATCATTAAGACCAGTGCAGGGGGTGACTGTAACACTATAAAAGTAATTTACAGGGCACAGTGCAATGAATGTGATGCATTCTATGTGGGCAAGACTGTAAATAAACTCAAGCATAGGATTTCATGACATCTGTCAGAAATAAGCTCTGGTTGTAAAAATAATGCACTAGCCAAACACCTTTCTCTTCATAAAAGACACACAGGTTTTAAGTTCCAGATCCTGGACCGCATAGACATGGGTGATCTTGAAGGAGACATCCCGAATATTCTGGAGAAACATGAATTCATGCAGCAATTAAAGCTGAACTATTTTAGGAAGCCTGGAATAAGCTACTACTGTTCAATTAAAAGTGTACTGGTAATTAAAAAATTGCCACATTGTTTACATGACTAATTTTATTTTATTTTATTCTACCAGTTGATTTTAAATACCATTTTAAATCAGTTGTAATTTAAGTGTATATTTTGTTTCCATCGTCATATATTTTTTCTTATTATTTTTTCTTTTTCTGGTTCTCTTTCCACTTTATTCAAAATAATGTGTAATAACAATACTAATTATGCAATAATATTGTTATACATAGTTTTTAGGGTTCTTGTAAACAGATCTGAAGAAGTCTAGAAGGATGAAAGTGATCTTTGTTAACAATAGGTTATGAAAATAGAATATGATTTTTACAATAGATTTTTTACATGCAAAGTGTATATGTATATATTTATATATATTTTTTGATTGCCAAATGGACTAAGGTTAATATATTTCCAGCCATGTAGTATATCGTCTTGGATAAAAAATCACAGACTTAATAATCTATTTAATAATCTGGTTAAATAAGAGGTACTACAACATCATTATAAATTTTATTTAAAGTACATAAGGGTTATATTACTATGACAGCTACTAAGTAGGGCAGGACCAGCTCGAATGTCACACTGATGGGGGAAGGGATGTGAATTTAACATGTGTACCAATAACACTTTGTTTTACAGCACACTAAACCACTCCCTTGCCTGATAAAAGGTATATATATATATATTTAGAAAGGTTTGTTTTACTTGGATCCCTTGTCTGTGTACTTAATAAAGGATTTTTGACTGGAAACAGACTCTCTGCCTTGCTTGGATTACTTTTGGTAATGCTGTACAATTATATATTTGTTATTATTGTTTTTGACTTAAGATGAGTTTAAGTTCACTATTTCTATTACTATTGTCTGATTTGATTAATATACAGTGATTAACTAGAGATATATGGACTGAAAATCTTCCACACAGAAAAGTTTATTACACTGTTTTGATGTTTCTAGATTCAAGACAATTTACAAAATGCCCAGTCTCTCTATCTGAGAGAGTTCATAAATTAATATCACATATTACTGCTTGGTTAGTCTGGATTGCATCACTCTTTGTCACCTGCCTTCAGTTTTCAGGCTAACAGAAACTAAGAATTTTATCATCTCTTTGTAAGAAGTACATATCTCTTGGATGGCAGCTGCTAGGAAGCAATAAAATAATTTACATTTTAAACCTAGTAATGAAAATTACTTTCAAGACAATATAAAAACTTCTAGCTCCAGACATTGTGTCTGTTTGCTGCATTGAAACTAAGAGATAACACAATCATAAAACACTTTGATTCCAACTTATTTTTTTGAAGTTTTGTAAGTTAACTCGGTATGTTCCAGCTTCTACTTTTAAAACATACATTTGCACAGGTATATAATTTATGCACATTTCTATTGTTTTCCAGTAGTGCACACTGTGGTTACAAACTTGAAGCTCAGTACATAACATACAGTTCTGTATAAATCATAGCAATAGTCACAAATTACATAGAATTATTTACAAAATTCCAGCTAGCTGGGCTGGCAGCTTCACAATTCAGTCTATTGTGGAGCCCCGATTGTTATTTTTGTGGGGTCTGGTGATGTCTTGAATTAGTTGGAAGAAGTTGTAAAGGTTTATGTTTTTTGAGGGGTTGTTTTGGGCAATGTCTAGCCAATAAATGTTTATGGTAAAGCAGTTAGCGTTGTTGCCTCACAGCAAGAGTTTCTCCGGTTCGATTCTCCACTGGAGAGCCTTCTCTGTGGAGTCTGCATGTCCTCCCCGCGGTTGAGTGACATTTAAAGACATGCAGGTAGGTGCGTGCGTGAATAGGTGTACATTCTTTGAAGGTTGGGCATCGGGCTGGCACCTCAGCACAGTAAAAATCCACTGCCAATCATTAGCGGACCGTAGTTCCGCTGTGGCGACCCCTAACCGGGAAAAGCCGAAAGACATTATCTTTTTATTTTCTAGCCAATAAATGTTTACATCACCTAGGATGATGGTTTCATTATCTATGTTTTGGGATGTCCAGGCAAGTATTTCTCTAATACTGGCATGTTGTTTCTTGGAGGAATATACAGAGCTATTATGCAAATGTTTTTATGATTGTTAAGTTTTAATATTGAGATTAGTAATTCAGCTGGAGAGAAGTTGGGTGTTGGTTTTGAGTAGGGAATTAGTGTATATTTGCTCGGGAAGAATATTGCTACTCCCCCTCCTCTCTTGTGGGGCCAATCGGCTCTTAGGCATGAGTAGCCTGGGGAGAGAAATTCTCTGTCTTTTACATATGATTTCAACCAGGTTTCAGTAGTTGCTATAATATCAGGACTGTTTTATGAAATCCACTCATGGAGTTCATGTATCTTGTTTCTAAGGCTTTGGAGATTTATAGTTGATAGCATGAGAGATTTGCTAGGTTTGCTGGGGTTGGGGGAGGATTGGTCTTGGATTGGGTTGTATATCATCGCACTGGGATATAATGCTTTTGCAGATTATTCTAATCACAGAACCTGAGCTCCAGTTTGAATTTTTCCCTAAGCCTCCCACACTTTTTTCATTGTGGTTTTAAAAGGCTGCATCTCTGGCTCTCAACCCTTATAGTAATCTAATTTCCAAAGTCTCTCCCTTCCCTCTTTCATTGCTATCTTCTGTTATGTAACCTATTTAACTACTTTCCTACTCATTGTTTTCTGCATACCCATAATCCTATGCCCACCCAGCAAACCAGTGTTGTACTTGAGTAAACCTACCTTACTATAAATTGTTTTCTGCTCATTTTTCCAGAGCACCCATCTGATTTGCACCCTAGCCACACTCTGAGAGGGTCAAGAGTTAATCCTGCTGCATTCTTGGCAGTTACTAGATTTATTTTATTGTTTTGCACCTCAATTAAGTGTTTAGAGTGCTACTGCTTTATTTTTTCTTTGTTGATTTCGCCTTTAACTGATTCTAAAGTTCCCTAACATGTGAAATTGCCTTGTCGAGGTAGTTTAATTTTTGTTGCAGCATTACACTTGCAAGCAATCTTTCTTGGTGTTTTTATATCAAGAGGTTAGCAGTGTCCTGTACAGACACAAACATCTAGAAAGTAATTTTCTTTTTCTCTAAAACTTCCCTTTGAACTGATGTCTGTAACATACTGTGGTTAAAGCAAAACCATTGTGCAGAGACATGCTTAGAGCAGCTAGTCTGCACATTAACCAGCACTGAATACTATCAAATCTTAGCACAGTCTAAACTAGTGTAGTGCCAAACCCCAGAGATCAGCCAAGGAGACCTCTGTATAACCCAGTCCATGACTTACATTAGCCCATCCAAATACACGTACAGGCAACATGGATATGCAATTTCCAAATCTGTGTTCACAGACAACCATTTAATCCTTAAAAAAACAAACACTGTATGCAAGAAATGGATATACATAATTTCAATGAAGGCAAAAATCTTGGATACAAACAAGGCTGTCAAGAGCACACACACTACATCCACCAAATATAGTGTCCACCACACATGTAGAGCAACCTATGCTGAATCAATAAAAAGCAATATTCCCAAACATCAAAGACCCTTTAAGCCTATAAATGGTAACATGTATCCTCAGCAGTCTCTAAAGCACTCACCGAAAGCAACACCAAGCACCACACTTACTCCTACACCCAGTGGAGCCCCAAGAACAAAGCCCATAAGAAAAAACAATGTATTACCCAGGACTCTTGTCATAGAGTTTCCATTATACGACACACAGATGCCCCCTCGCCAGGCTAAACAAGGAGAAGATCACTGTTAATTGTTTATCAGGAGCTGGGATCTGCCAAGTCATGTACCCACTCAAGTCACTACATCACAGGTACCAGTATGATTCTATCATAGTTCATGTGGGCATTAATGACCTGAGACGTATGTCGCTGGTCTATATGAAGAGAGACATTGTTGATCTCTTTGAATATATGTGTCAGGCAAGTATGTGTGCTCTGCATTGAGCAGCATTCTATCTTCACCATGGATGATGCCACAATATAAACAAAAGATGATTGACTTCGATAATTGGCTTAGTTTCTGGTGTCTTTCTTGGTGGATTCAATATTTGTTAGCATGGAAGGACAAGGTTAATTGGCCAATTGCTTTGCAAAAGATGGTCTGCACCTGTGTCCCCTAGGCTTCTGAATACTTGCTAAAACTTTATTCACTCCCTTAGATCCTTTTTTTAGGCAATGCCAAATTGACAGACCTATCAATATAGCAAATAAAACACGACAAAATTTAAAAGTGTTAGTGCTCAGTGCTAGGATCCTAAACAAGAAGCTCCACAACCTACAAGCTTTCCTCACTCTGGAGAATACAGACATCTGTGCCATTACCAAAACATGGTGCATATCTACAGAAAGTACTCCAGCAGTAGAAGGTTTCAGTACCTTCCGCACATTTAGACCATCAGCTGCGCAGGTGGGGACAGAAGGTGGAGGGGTCTCAATCTATATTAAGAACAAGCATGACTCTACATTGGTGGTTCAACAGGATGATCCCTTGGAAATTATCCACGTGAAAATCAACATACAGAAAGTCTCATGCCATATCCTACCAAGCTACAGGTGACCCTCTATATCTCTAGAATTCCTTAGCTCATATCCAGACCTACTGGAGACACCTACCATTAAACCAAGTACCCTATTCATGGGAGACTTGAACTACCACAATTTAGAAAATACACTGCCTCATACTTGCAGGCAGAACTATTCCTGGATTTTTATTTACTCAAATACCCTTGACCAGATAGTGCCCACATCCACCAGAGGTTCAAACAAGGACCTGGTACTTACTAGTATGGGAAACACTGCCTCCCTCGAGCAGTATGTCCTCACTGGTGAGGTTGGACCACAAAATCTGTCTCCTTCAAAATAAATGCAAGTTGGTAACCCCAGTAAACTACACTGTATTAAGTGATAGTTTATCAAAATGCAGTGTCCCTCTCAACCCCAAGTTCACAACACTCTATGCAGAATTGCTCACAGAGACCCTGTACAACCATGTAAATGGCTGTATAGAGGCTGCTGTACCAACTAGAAGTAAGCCCAAAATAAACTCTGAAAACAAACCGCACTGGTGGAATCCTAACCTTAATTGGGTATATAACACAAGGAAAGAAGTAATGGTCAAAATCAAGAAGAGCAATTCCCATTATGATAGGAGCTCTCTAATTAAAGTAAACAGGAAATTAAGAGGACTAATCAAGCCCAAAAAGGCCAATTATGAGGTCAGGATAGACTCACAGGCTAAAGACAACCACAAGGCCTTCTACAGCTATGTCATAAACCTCAAAGACACCACACAGCAGTGTGCTGAACTAGCGGCCAATGGTCCCACCTCCACTGAGCACAGTGATATAATGAACTTGCTGGGTGACAAATTCAGCTCAGACTTGACCCCCCCCACTTTCCTTCCCATCTAAGTTTATAAAATACCTACTAGCATAACCCCCCAACTATTAACAGGGAGCCTGTCCTGGCAGTGCTCACTAAAGCCAAAAACACAACCTCAATGGGCCCCAAAAATATCCAAGGATGCCCACTAAATAGCTGGAAACATGGCCTATCAGGACCACTTGGGTCACTTTTCAACTATAGCCTCAAAACAGGCTTTGTATGATGAAAATGGAGGACTTCAATGGTTATCCAACTTCACAAGGGTAGACCATTAACTGACTACACAACTATTAGTCTGACTAGTTTAATATGAAAAGCCAAGGAATGAATTATCATGAAAATAATCAACAAAGATTTAGGAACCCTTCAGGCACTGGACCCAACTCAATCTGGCTCTGTTAAGGGAAGGTCATGGCTACTAAACCTGGTGGATTTCTTTCAGATGGTCACCAGGGCAATGGATGAGGGGGAACAATGCATAGTATATAGCTATGAAACAAATCAGAGAATGACAGTACAAGAATGTTTTAATACTTTATCCAGAGAGCCTCAAAGTCAGCAGTAATTCTGAGTTCTGCAATTCTAAGTAAATAAAAACTTGATTTTGCATTAGGTAGTAGAGTGACATATTCTTTCTTTAACAAAGATATAGGAAATCTTCAAACTCTAGACCCCATGCAATTTGGCTTTGTGAAAGGAAGATCATGCCTGCTAAACCTGGTTGACTTCTTTGAGTCAGTCACCAGGGCTGTGGATGAAGGTAAGGCAGTGCATACAGCCTACCTTGATCTGGCCTAGGCCTTTGATACCATTCCTTACTTGGGAATTATTGATAAACTCACCAAACTATACACTGACCCCTATATCACTGGGTGGGTTGCAAATTGGCTCACAGAACACACAGTGTGAAAGTAGCGGACACCAAGTCAGACTGCTGACCAGTCATGAGTGGAGTCCCACAGGGATCGGTCCTGGGTCCTCTCCTGTTTGGCATCTACTTCTCAGAAGTCCAGGCCAACATAAAAGGACTCTGGCTAACCAAGTTTGCAGATAACTGTAAGCTGGGAACCATTATTAACTCCCCAAGTGATGCAGACATCCAACAGAAAGGCCTCACTGAGACCAATGACTTGTGTCTAAGCCATGGCCTTAAGCTTAATGCCAAAAAATGTGTTGCCATCCCATTTGGTAAAAACTCAGTTCCCACTAATTACCACATCGATGGGAGCCCACTGAACATTGAATGTGTTATAACACATATGGGGACACAGGTTGACAGCAACCTCTCTTTCGACCACCACAGTGCCACTGTGGTCAGAAAGTCCTTCTGTGTGGCACATCTCATTACCAAGGGTTTTGCATCCATGAAGAAAGAGGTCATTGTCTCTCTCTACTAGTCCCTCATTAGACCAATCATTGAGTATAATGCCCCATTTGGCATTTACCTCACTAGACACCTGCAACAGTTGAAGAGGCCACAGAAGAAACTCATGAAGAGGATCATAGGCATTAAACATGTCCTACATTTACAGTCTCAAAAGACTCCAGCTATTCTCTGATTCATATCACCTACTTAAGAGGTGATCTCTGCTTGACTTACAAAGCCATGTCTGACCGAGCTCTGTTAGAAATGCTACAGCTAAAGAAATCCCAATCCCTCTGCACCACATGCTCCAGAGACTTAAACCTCATTACCACAAGCAGCACAACATGCTGGAGGGACATGTTCTTCACCTAGACACTGCCGACGTTCTGGAGTAGACTTCTCATACATGCCTAGCCAAGCACCTCGCTGACCCACTTCAAGAAAAATCTTGATGAGTGGATGGGAAATAGAAAGTTCACCCCGGGGATCATTCCAGTGGCTCTACTTGATAGAGGCACTGGGAACTAATGTCAGGTGGCATGATGTCAGGGCACTTCTATGGGCTAGACTTGAAAAGGCTCCAGAGCCATTAGCCTAGTACACACCTAAGAACCTGTGAACTTATAAGGACTCATTAAAAACAAAATCACATAAGTTTATCTGCCCTCATCATGGCATTTTAGGTTAAAACAAAATAAAATAATAATGACTACTTGAAGGGGGTGCCACAAAAACCTTAATACATCACACAACATATTTGTTTTTTTCAATTTCTGGCCGTAGTAATATTTTAAGGATATATAGTAAAAAGATTCATAAAACTTTGATATTATCTGAAATGCATGGGTGCTAGAGAAGGAACAGAATTTGGGAAGCAACGCAATAATAAGGGTGGCTGATGCACTGACACATACAAAGGAAATGTAGCTGCTTGGAGACTGCTGTAACAAGGACATTTTTGAAGGTGACAAAATATGAAGTGTACTGCCAGACTGCACCAAACTAACACCTGATTTACACAGCACACAACAATATCATAAGCATGCACCTTTTATGCTACAAAGTACACCTACAATTATTTTGTGTAAAGAGGTATGGAAAAGTTTGTTTCTAAGAAGCACATTTAGCATGGTATATGGTTATATATTTTGAAATCGTTGCTTCACTAAGTATTTTTGCTGAAGTCTGTAATTTCAGAAAGATTTTTTAGGGGCTATGTTTATGAATGATGGGAGTTCTAATCTGGAAATTAGCAAACAATTCCAAAAAAATGAGGTTATGCCCCATTTCACAGTATATTGCATGTGCTTGATTGTGTTGAACCAGAAATGGTGACATGTTAGAAACAACATGTATTGTAAAGCCCAAAAGCATTTCCCATTGTGGACAGTTGCTCATATGACTGTGAAGAAAACAGTCACAGAAAGCTGAAGGGATGTTAAGAAAATTTTTGTTTAAGAATAAGAAATCATTAAGAATATTGTGCTATGGGACAAGGGAGAGTAAGGATGTTGGAGCTACTTTAATTGGAATCTTTCCATGCAAAAACGATGGTTTTTGTGAGTATATATCTGATGAAAACACTTTTATACATCCAACCATGGGGCAGAGATTCACCACAAAGTTTTACACTGATTGTCTCAGGAGGAATTTAGTTTACTTTGCTGTTTGCAAGGTATGTCCATGTTTTTATGTAGGCAAGACAACACGCCCTTTAAAAGAAAGGAAGAACATCTGAGTGAGGTTCGCAATGCGAGAGTTTCAAATGCACTGGTTAGGCATGTCTCAGGCAATGATAGTAGTCATGTTTTTAAATGTATGGTGCTATAGTTGATTATTCCAGCCATGAGGATGGGTGATCTAGACAAGGAAACTGAAATGAATTAACTAAGATGGATAATAACATTACAGGCCAATAAAGAATTTGGCCTAAATGGTTCTGTCCTTTTAAAGCCAGTACTGAAGGCCCGGACAATTAGATGAATTAGGTTATGATGTGAAGAAGCTGATTGGTCTGCACTATATAAAGAAAAGGAATGTATTTTTGAATTAGATCTGATGAAGTGCTGATACGAAGCATGAAAGTGCTTATCTTGCTGTTTTATATAGCTTTTTAGCTTGAGTCGTTTGTTGTTTTAATAAAGTTTATTTTTTTATTGGACCCTTCTGCTGGATTTCTCTTTACATTATCATTGTGCTCTTTTTGGGATTTTGCTACACATTTTGTTCTGGATATAATTTGTGGTTGCATATCATTGCAGAAGGCTTCAGCACAGAACAAGGGTCCGATCCATTAATTACGGAGTTGAACAGAAGCAGTGAACGATTTGGCAGACTAACCAGACTAGAAAGTAATCCACTATTGTTACTTAAAATGAAGGATTCTGTGATGGTTCCCGATATACCAGAGACTGATAACAGATGGTTTTATGATAATTTAAAAGAACTAGAGAACAAATTCTACCATTTGAAAAGAATGCAGTGGCAGAGATTGTGTCTTGAAGCATATCGACATTTTAAAATTGTTTCTCATGGGTTGAGTACTGTAAAAATGCTGATATACAATACTTTTTATCCAGAGCTGCTGAGGAGGTGGCAGCAGCTCAACACAGAGACTGGATTTGGTTATATTAACATGTTGATTGATTTCTTTAAACCATGGAGGAACAGATGGTAATTAAGGTGGATGAGTTGCAGCATTGGCTGTTAGAGGAATGCTTACATGAGACTGAACAGCTACAAATAGGATGAACTATTTAATAATGTGTCCCAATATGAGATGAGACTTCACAATCAGAAGACCAGAAAGTTGGAAAGGGGTTATGCTGACTTTTTTTAACTCATTCACTCCAATGGAGCTCAGTACGTTTGCACTGTAACTTCCAATGGGCAGAGCCCAAGCCATTTGACAGAATCAAATTATGTCCTCACATTTTAAACAAATATTCATATCTCAGGAACCGTAGGGGTTATGAAAGAAGTATATATGGCAAACTCTTCAGCACAAACTATTTTATAGTGGTAGTATTCTTTAGGTTCTAGATCTTAAACCAAATTTTATAAGCCACAGTAAACACAGTAACTATTACATTTGTAATATTTTGTAAACAACTTACAATATCTCAACAGCCACTCAAGTTACACACATACTGTCAGAAGCATTTTATTCATCTAGCTGAGGCTAAGGAGTTCTGTCAGTGCTACTTGGTTGTTGGGATATTTAGAGAAATGTGAAATTATTTCTATATAAATTAATATCATAAAAATGTCTATTTATCTGCATTAGACAAAGGTTAAATATTAATGTAGTTGAATTTGCTATTGTGTAAGCTTCAAGATGAAATATTTTAAAACCTTGTACATAACATGGTTTTAGAATTATTGATGCAAATATGAACAAGCGATATTTGATGTCTATAGGTGTCAATAGGAGTTAACTGCAGATGCACCTGGAGGTGTAACTCAGATGTAATGAGTTAAGGGCCATGCACCAAATGACTCATCTACATAGGTGGGTGAACCATGACAAAGGGCTAGAGTAGAAGTAAGTAAACATACTGACTCAGTAGGCTCTGGCTCAGTACATGAACTGGATACCTTCACAACAAATATCCAAACAATAAAGCCACGTGATGTTCATAGGAAAGTTAAGACTAATCAATCTGCAGTGGAAAACTCAATGATTTTTCCACAATTCCTTCTGTTACTATACCTTTAAAGGAATTCAAACACGTGAGGATTTTGTCTCCCTGCATTGGTGGAGGAATAGATGCAAATCCTCAGATGAACACCTACAGACAATGATCAACAAGAACGTATGGACTTGATACAACAATCGTTGATTTGGAACACATCGTCAACAGTTTTGACCCCAAAACAGGTGCTGGAACGTGGTTTGTTATTTATTCCAGCTGTACATTTTGATGTTTCAGAGACTATTTCATATCTTAGACCGTTCACTAGACAAGTTATGTTGAAGCACTTGCACCTTGGAAATGAGCAATTTGCAGGAGACAGAACACTTAAGAAATATAGTTTGAATGTACCACAATTACATGCAATGTTACATTTCTAAAGACGTGTGAATGTGATATTAATAATTACAAAAGAGAATCATCAGTGAACCAATGTTTTCATAACCTGAATGAAAATGAGTTGTTAGCTCTCAAGCAATTACAGCAGAATAATCAGATTTTATATGTCCCACTGACAAAGGCAGCGCTACAGTAACTGATTAAACTTATTATGATGAGAAGAATGAAATGATAAATATACGACCACATATACATTATTACAAAGTAGTAATGTTAATAAAATCATTAAGAATGTACATTTTAATTTATATGATATGTTGATGTGCAGACAAATCAGCTATGATATATACACATATATGTTAGTGGAACATCCAGTTGTACCAATGATTTATGGCATGCCAAAGATACACAAACACCTATATAGATCCCCAGTGTGGCTCATTGTATCTAGTAATGGGTGGTTGACAGAACCCATTTCTTTACTTGTTGAACAGAGGTTAAGACCAGTGTTAGACAAGACAGGGTCAGTTTTAAGAGATATGAAACATTTTTTGCAGAGCTTATATGAGAATCTGGAGAGTGAGATCGGTGAATGTTATTTTGCCACCATGGATATCTGTTCACTATTTACGGTCATTCCAAATGACAAAGGCAATGAGATGGTAAGGGAGTATTTAACAAAACATAGTAAATATACAAAGTCTACCATTATTTCAATTTGCGCGTTATTGGAGATCATCCTAGAAAATAATGCACTCCTATATGAAAGGAAATATTATTTACAGATAAAAAGAGTGGCGATGGGCACCATTTGTGCAAATTCTTTTGCCAATATGGTGCTCGCCCAGCAGGAAGCTGACCATCTGTTTACTAACAACTGATATGTCACTTATATCATATATTATTGCAGGTTTGTGGATGATACCTTTTTTGTTTGGGGAGGGCACTGTAACCCAGTTTAAAGACTTCAGTGGACATCTTAAAACTACTACAGATTTTCTTAGATTTACAACCAACATTTTCTCATCAGAAATAAAGTTTTTAGATGTCAAACCTGTTAAGGGATGGGATAACAGAGTTTCCACATGTTTATAGGAAAACTTGTCAAAGAAATAATCTTCTACATAGGAATAGTATGCACCCCCTCTATGTATAAAGAAACATTGTGGGGCAATGCATGAGACTATATAGGCTTACTAGTGGACAAAATTGTTTTGAAAAAAAAGTTTCTTGTGTTGTCCGGCAATTGAGAGATAGAGGTTATGGAGAAAAAGAAATTACATCCATCATTAATGAGACCATTCCTGGGTGGCTGCATTGGTGCAGCGGTTAGTGTTGCCACCTCACAGCAAGAGGGTCTCCGGTTCAATCCTCAGCTAGGGTGCCTTCTATGCAGAGTCTGCATGTCCTCAATGTGGTAGCGTGGGTTTCCTCTGGGTAATCCAGTTTCCTCCCACATCCCAAACACATGCTGTAGGAGGATTGGATACTCTAAATTGGCCATAGGCATGAGTGCATGCATGTGTGTGCCTTCTGTGGAAGGTTGAGCACCGAGCTGGCAACTCGACACTGTAAAATTCCACTGCCAATCATGAGCGGACAGGTGATCTGTTGTGGTGACTCCTAACAGGAAAAGCTGTATGAAGAAGATGATTAATGAGACCATTCTTCTTACAGAAGAGCAGGCTAAACCCTATTATTCAGAGAGATCAGTTAGACATGGCATAGTGGGACAAGGAAATTTAACTATGGATTGGCAGAGGGTATTGATTCCTGTTTTTTACTCCAGCAATGTCAATGTTATTTGTAACACTGTGCAAAGAAATTGGCCAATCCTGATGATTGAAAATGGATTGAAGCAGATAGTAGGAGAATGCCCTAAATTTTTAAGAATAAGAAATCATTAAGAAGAATATTATGTTAGGGGACAAGGGAGAGTAAGGATGTTAGATCTACTTTAATTGGAACCTTTCCATGTAAAAACTGTGGTTTTGTGAGCAAATATCTGATGAATACACTTTTAGACATCCAACCATGGGGCAGAGTTTCACCCCAAAGTTACACC
Organism: Protopterus annectens; assembly: GCF_019279795.1. NCBI lineage: Eukaryota > Metazoa > Chordata > Ceratodontiformes > Protopteridae > Protopterus > Protopterus annectens. The sequence goes on along the minus strand of NC_056745.1, from coordinate 177,899,188 downwards.
AAAAAAAAATGAAACCGGACAGGTACAGCACGGGCACGGACTGTTTATTAAAGTAAGCACTTTCGGCCACTTAAATCCCGCAGCCTTCTTCAGACTATTACAAAAATACACACAGCTACACTTTTTTATATAAAAATTAAGACAATTAAGATAAATTGATTATCTAAATTAATTAACTAACTTCAAGCCCAGATCTTAAAGGGCACTATAGTACCTTGTAGTACTATTACTCACATGTCCATTAGCTTTTAAACATTTTAAAAATTAAAAATATATTATAAAAGCATTTTGTAAAAATATATTATTATTATTATATTATAGAACCTAATTATTCAACGGAACTCCTAACAATGTGTAGGTATGCCCTATAAAACAGTGCTTAGTAAGCTTTATTAAGCCAATACCAATAAATAAATCACTGAAATAATTAAATAAATAAATACATTCAAAACTAAGATACAAAAAGAAAATTAATAACTTAAATACCATTGTAATATTAACATTCTGTAACTTTAAAAAAACACAAATGTATATATTTTTATATTTTTATATATATATCTCCGTTACTGATGCTATATGATAAACAAACTCATCTCCTTAGTGCTTTTAATTTAAGAATACATTTTATGGATGCATACTCATTTAAACCTGGGGGTAAATGTGCAAATGTTCTAATCTGCCAAAATACCTCTTGTTCTTCCAATCGTAGCTGCCATGGACCACCCCTAATATCACTTTTTACCTGGTGAACCACTGTGAACAAAAAGGAATGCTCAGGATGTTCACAAGTATGCCTTGCAAGTGCATTAGTTAAGTCCTTTCTCCCTATGGCATATAGATGTTCATAAATTCTATTCTTTAATGACCTCTCTGTTTTGCCAATATAGAAGGAAGGACATTTCTTGCACAAGGCAACATACACTACCCCCTTAGTTTCACAGTTGTATTTACCATTAATAAAATAAATTTTATCATTAATGTTAATTTTACTCCCAGGCAAAATGTTTTTACACTGGGGGCACATACCACATTTAAACATGCCCACACCATTGACTCTAGATTTAACTGCAGTCATTTCAACAAGGTTCTTCAGGTTCATCCCTCTTATATATGTAAATGTTGGATATTGTCCCACTACTTTAACGAACTCCTGATCTTCCAAGAGAATGTTCCAGTTTTTAGAAATAATTCCCCTAATTATATCAAAATCTATACAATATGTAAAAAGAAAATTAATCGGGGGCACCTTATCCGTGTTATCCTTCTGTTTAGTTTGTAGTGTTCCCCCATCCAAGAGGGGCCTAAAATGTCCTGTTTCTCTTTTAACCCGTACTTCTTTCATTATATCTTTAATTAAAGCATCTGGGTATCCTCTCTTAGAAAACATTTCACATATATTTTCACATTCACTGATAAACTCCTGTTTTTCAGAGATCATCCTTGCCGCTCTGACAAACTGACCCTTCACCACACTTCTTTTTTGGTGAAAGGGATGGCTGCTAGTAAAATGGAGATAGGAATTTGAATGGGTGGGTTTTCTATAGATCATAGATTTAAATTTATTATTGATCCTGTCCTTACTTAGTTTATCATCCAGAAAATTGATCTCATCTACCCCAACAGTGTAGGTAAAATGAAGAAAATTGGTCATCCTTGAGATGCTATCAATAAAATTAGGTACCTGGTCCAGTTGACCTTTCCATAGAAAACACATGTCATCTTGGTATCGAATATACCAGGTGACAAATTGTTGGTACATCTCATTATTAAACAGAAATTGTCGTTCCCAGTATGCCAAAACGCTATTTGCAAAACTGCACCCACAAGGAGACCCCATGGCTATCCCTGTTTTCTGGAGGAAAAACTGATCTTTGAACACCAAAAAGTTATTTGATAGTACCAAGTCCAAGAGAGTTTCTACCAAATACATTTGGTCATTGGTTGCCTTTTTGAGCAACATAAAATTTTTTGTCCACTCTATCCCTAACTGGTGGGGAATTACCGTGTACAAATCTTTTACATCCACCACTAGAATCGTACTCAATTTTATTAATATGCTCCAAAAAATCCCAAGAGTCTTTACAAATTTGTGACTCATCCTTTAATAAGGGTTTGAGAATGCCATCAACATATTTGGCACACACATAAGTTATGGATCCCCTTCCATCCACAATTGGTCTGAAAGGGGGATCCACCAAATCCTTGTGGATTTTCGGGGTGCCAAATAAAGTTGGAATCCTTGGGGCTGGCATGGTTAAATAGTGAAAAGTATCACAATCAATACTACTTTCCAGAAACAAATCATCTAACACTCCTCTAATTTTTCTATAAGCTGAGTGTACTTCATTAAGACTTGACTTGAAATAGGTTTCTGACTGTAGTTGTTCAAACATCTTCCTATCATAAAAATATTCATCCATAAATACAAGACCCCCTCCCTTATCGGGCATCATAACCCTTATATTACATTCATTTAGGAGGGAAATAAAATCCAACTCATTCTTAGAAACATTACTTTTCGTTAATCTAGCAGACGCATGTGAATTCAACGTTGCCCTTAAGTCTATCTCACATAGTTTTTCAAAGATACTCAAGACACCATATAATGGGGGATTAAAAACACCCGATACTTTGTAGGTATTAAGTAGTGTGGGTGTATTACCTAAGCTAAAAGCAAGATTTAACTTACATACAAATAACTTCAAGTCTATAATTGTGTTAACGAGTTTACCTTTTTTGTCAGGGACAAATGAAAGTCCTTTAGAAAAAAAGTCTATTAATGCTTGATTGACAATTAACACCGTGTAATTATAGATCTTGAAGTCACCTTGTTTGCTCGTAAGTACATTAGGTCCCCCTATTACCAGGGGGGGTCATCTCCTGCATTGATTCCCTCTTTTCCTCCTCTGTACTCGCCCCCTGTTGTTCGTCGTAGTATTGTTGTTGTTCGACGTGTTGTTCGACCTGTTCCTGACGCTGGAAAAACCCTGGTTATTTTCATCTTCATTAGGGGATTGGTCCATTTGATTTTGGTTGTTGAAATGGGCATTATTAGTTTTATAGGGCATACCTACACATTGCTAGGAGTTCCGTTGAATAATTAGGTTCTATAATATAATAATAATAATATATTTTTACAAAATGCTTTTATAATATATTTTTAATTTTTAAAATGTTTAAAAGCTAATGGACATGTGAGTAATAGTACTACAAGGTACTAGCCCTTTAAAATCTGGGCTTGAAGTTAGTTAATTAATTTAGATAATCAATTTATCTTAATTGTCTTAATTTTTATATAAAAAAGTGTAGCTGTGTGTATTTTTGTAATAGTCTGAAGAAGGCTGAGGGATTTCCTTGGCCAAAAGCGCTTACTTTAATAAACAGTCCGTGCCCATGCTGTACCTGTCCGCTTTCATTTTTTTTGGTGTATTTTTAGTTTTAGCTTCACCCCAAAGTTATACTGATTGTCTCAGTAGGAATTTAGTTTACCTTGCTGCTTGCAAGGTATGTTCATGTTTTTATGAAGGCAAGACAACACGTCCCTTAAAAGAAAGATGTAAAGAACATCTGAGCGAGGTTCACAATGCAAGAGTTTCAAATGCACTGGTTAGGCATGTCTCAGGCAATGATAGTAGTCATGTTTTTAAATGTATGGTGCTACAATTGATTATTCCAACCATGAGGATAGGTGATCTAGACAATCCTGGGGATTTAATAAAATCCGTGTAGGCATAGTGTAAGGCCTACACAGAAGGTACAGTGACCTTGTATGTGGAACCCCCTCAGCAGCACACCTTGCATAATAATAATAAAGGCACGTTACTGAGGGAGATCCATGTAACACGGTTATGGAATCAGTACAGGGAGTGTGTGATTGTGTCTGTAGATGAAAATCACACTTTCCTATCATCCCTTTTTTCTTTTCCTTTTTAAAATTAGTGCGGGTTTAAGTGGAGCTAAGTGGTGTGCTGCGCCATGAAAACACACTTAAAACTGCCTTAATCACCTTCTCTGTTTCTGACACTGTTAGGCACATCTGCAAAATAATCACCCCCCTACCAAGTCTTGAATCCAGGACCCTGTCAACTACTACATAGTGCATTAGTCCACTAGGCCACTCAGGTCTGAAAGAAAGCAGCTGTTTCCATAAACATACCCTGCTTGCCAATGACACACTGCTTGTACACATAATCGGAAAACTGGCAGTGAACGTGGGACTGTGATGCAGATACCAAACCAGTACACAGGCAAATAAATAATGATGGACATATGTGAGGACTGGTATAGCAGGTATAGCTGTCAACTGCACATACTGTTGCAAAATGTCCACAGTTGTCACAAAACCCTTTCTGTGCACTAAAGTACTGATAAGTCAGTGCATATTGAGGTTAGAAAATCTTGACAAACAGTTCAGTGTCACACATCAGACCCATCCAAACACACATACTAATGCGACTCCTGTGTAACAGATTGTATGCATGCACATATATCTTGCAAATACACCTGTGTAGTATTGACTCAGTACCTCAGTCTAGCATGCTGTACATTGTGCCACCCACAGTCCTGGATTTGAATCCAGTGTGTTGCACTTCAATTACATGCACATGAATACAATTAATAATGACTGAGTCCTGAAATTTTAACCAAAACAGGTTGCTGCTACTACATTCACTGTTACCCATATTCATAGGTTCAAAGGTGTGTACTAGGCTAATGGCCCTGGGCCTTTACAAACCTAGCCCATAGGATTACCCTGGCATCGTGCCACCCAACCTTAGTTCCTAGTACCTCTGTCGAGTAGAGCCACTGGAGTGATCCCCAGGGTGAAGTTTCTATTTCCCATCCACTCATCAAGATTTCTCTTGAAGACGGCCAATGAGGTGCTCTGCTTGACATGTATGGGAAGCCTATTCCATAGCATGTGCAGTCTATGGGTTATGAACCTGTCTCTCAAGCATGTTCTGTTGATTGTGGTAATGAGGCAGAGGTCTCTGGAGCATGTGGTTTGGAGGGATTGGGATTTCTTTAGATGTACATTTCTAACAGAGCTGGGTCAGACATGGCTTTGTAAATCAAGCAGAGATTGCCTCTAAATAGGCAATATGAGACAGAGAATAGTTGGAGGTTTTTTGAGTCTGTCCATATAGGACAAGTGTTTAAGGCCTAGGATCCTCTTTTTGAGGTACTTTTGTGGTCTCTCCAGTTGTTGCAGGTGTCTAGTGAGGTACATGCCAAATGGGGCATTGTACTCGATTGGCCTAATGAGGAAGAGTAGAGGGAGACAATGACCTCTTTCTTCCTGGATGCAAACCCTTAGTAATGAGATGTGCCACATAGAAGGACTTTCTGACCACAGTGGCAATGTGGTGGCCAAAAGAGAGGTTGCTGTCAACCTGTGCTCCCAGATCTCTTATAACGCCTTCTGTGTTCAGTGGATTACCATCAATGTGGTAATTCAAGGGACCCGGGTTTTTCCCAAAGGGGATGAAGACACATTTTTTGGCATTGAGCTTAAGGCCATGGTTCTGACACCAGTCGTTGATCTCACTGAGGCCTTTCTGTAGGATGTCAACATCACTTGGGAGTTAATAATAGCTCCCAACTTGCAATCATCTGTGAACTTTGTCAGCCAGAGTCCCTTCATATTGGCTTAGACTTCAGAGAAGTAGATACCAAAAAGGAGAGGACCCAGGACCATACCCTGTGGGGCTCCACTCATGACTGGTCAGCAGTCTGACCTGGAGTCAGCTAGTTTCACACTGTGGGTTCTATCTGTGAACCAGTTTGCAACCCACCTAGTGATATAGGGATTGATGCCTAGCTTAGCAAGTTTTTCTATGATTCCTGAGTGGGGAATGATATCAAAGGCCTTGGCCAGATCAAGGTAGGATGTATGAACCACCTTACCTTCATCCACAGCTCTGGTGACTGACTCAAAGAAGTCGACCAAGTTGAGCAAGCATGATCTACCCTTCACAAAACCAAACTGTGTAGGATCCAGAGTTTGGAGATTCCCTGTATCCTTGTTTATTCGGTCCATGATGATGCGTCCCATAGCTTTGCATATCAGACAAATCAGGCTAATGGGGCGATAGTTCCCGGTGTGTGTAGTCACTCCTCCTTTGTCGAGAGGGATGACTGTAGCAATGTGCCATTCAGTAGGGACAAAGCCTGAGGTGATGCTGTGATTGAACATGGCACACAGGTGAGGTGCCAGTTCACTCTGTAGTTCAAGGAGAACACAGCCAGGGATACTGTCATGTCCCACAGAAGCTGTATTCTTGGCCTTGGAAAGTGCTGTTTTAACCTGTGCAGCAGTAATACTGTGTGCCTGGCAATATACTGGTATTGTGATTGGTCCTTTGGGGAGAGAGGGGTAAAGTTAGCACTGAACCTGTCCACCAGTATATTTGCAATATCTGTTGGCTTGGTATAGGAGGTACCATTGTGCAGCAGCTCATAGCAAATCTGGGTATTGCCATGGAGATTCTTTACATAACTATAAAAGGCCTTGTGGTTGTCTTTACTATCTGCTGCAATTCTGTTTTCATAGCTAGCTTTAGAGGATTCAATGAGGGATCTCAACTTTTATTGAGGCTGATAAGGGAGGTTTTCCAGTTTTGGGACTTCACCTTATTCCGCATCAGTTTCCTCCTTCTGTTGTAGAGTTTGTTGCTTTTCTTTGAGGAGGGCATCTATTGGGTATGGTGAAAACCATATATTTGTGTACATGTTCATACAGTGCATTGGTGCATGAGTTGGCAGTCATGTAACTATTCTCCATTTGCATGGGTGCCGTGAAGTTAGCCATTTATGTTTTTAGGAGCCCAAAGTTAGCTTTGGAGAAGTTTTTCATGGTGGTTACCTTTGTTGGGGGGTGGGAGATGTGGAATTCCAAGGTGATTATCTTGTGATTGCATCTAACCAGGGAGTAGTTGAATATTGGTGTAGAGCAACGGTCACCCATGTTAGTAATGACCAGGTCAAGGATGTTGCTATCTCTAGTGGGGGTAAGAAAGAGCCAGTCCAGGGCACTGGAATTAATGAATTCCAGAAAACGTTGGGCAAGTGTATTGGCACATGAGTAGTTTTCCCACTTAATGGAGGGGTAGTTGAAGTCACCCAGTATGAGAGTGTTAGGTTGGACCCTAATATTCTCCAGGGTGCTTAGGAATGTGGAGTGTGAATCTTGGGACATGGTTGGGGACCTATAGCAGGCTATGACCTGAATCGCTGTCTTACCCAATGTTAGCTGTACCTGAAGTATCTCAGATGTGTTATGTTGGGCTACCAGTCTGGAGGTGTGTGCTTCCTTTATGAATATGAAACACCACCGCCTTTGTAGCTTCGGTCCAAGTTAGCATGTCAAAGACCTGTAGGTAGGAACACACTGCACAAATATGTATAGCCTACCTATTTGTTGTCTAACACTCTCTGATTGTCAGTGTTACATAACATATGTACCTTAAGCACATGCCTCACCTGCACTGTTATGGGTACCCTCACCCTGGCTCTGGTGTAACGACAGAGCTGACACTGCTCCCTCACTGACACATATAGCTTGCTGTCATCCAATGTGTTCATACTCCCTAGTATGAGTCCTGGGCAAATAGCAGCAGCTGCAGCCTGCAACATATGCAGCAGTATGTTTAGCTACCTGTTAAGACCTACCTTAATCACAACCCCCTAGAATAAGTTATCCACACTACACCCATACATGAATGGGTAGGGGGCATTTGTCACAGTCTGCCCCTACAAACATACACAACTGATAGACCAACATCAACTGCAGCAGCATGCATATTCTGATGTGTATGATGTATGATACTTACATCTGTCTTTCCCCTTACTGATCTCAACCCACATTGTTTAACCCTGAACTGTCACATTATCAAAGTCATTTGACAATGCCCAAACATAGCATGCAAAACTGTGTACATACCACATAAATCCAGTGGACAGTATTTGTACCTACCCTCTGTGATGCTGCAGTCTCCATACCACAGTAATCTCCTTCTCAAAGTCTAGGAAAGGGGCTAAGGGCTACATGAAGGCCTTAAATATTGCACTCTTGTGTCATGTCAGAGACTAATGAAATTGTGACCCAGATGTTCTGGATGCAATCAGCAAGTCTTAGCTGCTGATTGGTGCACAGGCAGTCACCTGTAATTGAGCATTACCTACAAAAGGCAAGCATCTGCATATGGTAAACAGGTCTTTACCTTGCTTTACCAAGCAAGACTGCATTTTCAAAATCAGTTTTCTTCAGGATTTTTGCACAAAAGGATTACAGCACTCTACCAGGTATGTAGTACAAATCCCCATCTAATGGGATGCAGATGGGAAGATGAAGTTATGGGGAATAGGGATTACAACAGTAGGCCTGTAGTATATCTCCGGAAATGACATGTTGCTGATAGTCTGCTGTCCAAAAGCTACAGCCAAGCCTTTCAACTCTGCCTGCTGTGACTTAGATCACAGCTGTGGCCCTCTCACCCCCTCCTACAATGGTTGGCTCCTGTACGAATGTCAATGGATTGTGTGTTAGATACAGTGACAGTGAGTAATGGTGGACACAGATGGCATATCACATGATGTACTGTCATTCATCTCCTCTCAGTCTGTGAATGTCACACAGGAAAAGTTCAGACATTGTACTGGTGCCTCTGACTGTCCCTGATGTTCTCTGGCTGGATCAATGCGTTGTCTACATTAGTAACTCATTGCTTGACAGCTATGACTACCACATCTGGCAACTCCGTACAGCTGGACTGCAGGCCATAGCCATTAGTAGTGTGGGGACACAGGCCCAACCTCAGTGACAGACTGTACATAATGATCATACAATGTACAGGTATGAATACAGTAACAGATATTAATGTAGCATGCATTTTTTTGAGGGTACTGGCATGTGACAGCCAGATTCTCCACAGTCTAAGAACAACCAACAATTATTATCCAGCTGTTTGCCAGACATCCCCATGATTCTGGCAAAGGCACCACGTTTATCAGGCACATGTATACATTCCACATACATCTGTGTACTGAAGAAGTAGGACAGATACAGGGAAGATACCATACAACACATTTGTATTGCCATCTATCATTGTGGTGCACAACTGTTGGTTGACTATCCCCATATACTGGTAATAACACACACCTATTTGTCGAACAGTTGCTGTGGCCATAGGGGATACAACACAGTAGATGGTACTGATGGGAGGGTAGACATTAGCACACTCCATCGTGGCACACAGGGACATAACCAATATTGCTACTATGTTGCTGATAGCCAGATACAGACTGTGTTGATAGATGGCATGGTATGACAAGGGAGGTAGCAGTGCATAGTGCAGGCCAATGTGGATGTACAGGGTGAGTACATAGTGGACAGCAAAGTATGTGTTCCTGTGATGTGTTCCCCTATTCTTGTCTTTCAGAAAGCAGATATAGATGCAGGCACCTGCTGTTTATAGCTGTGGAAAATTTTGTGATCCTGGATGGCCTAAGAAATCATCACACCATTCTGCTCTACAGAACTTGCCACAGTTGTTAGCAACATTCTGCAATGTGAGCTGACCTTGTCACAGCAGTGAACCCCATAGGGCTACAGGACAGAAGCTATGAGCAGGTCCATCACAGGGTGACGGGCATGGTAAATGTCGCACGGCAAAGAGTCATTACTGTGGCCAGGGAGGGTGCTGTCACTGGTGGGGGCCTGCGACAGTAGAACCCCTCTCAGCCACAGAGGAACTCCTGGCAAACCTGGGATCAAACACCGGCTCCCAAGTATCCATCACCCCATACATAGTGGAGGTGGGTGCCACAGCCTTCACAGCACAGAAGTGTCCAGGTAAGCCTCCTGTGTAAATCACTGTAATACTGTATCAGTCATTGTGGCAGCCTTTGCATACCAGTACATGGATGTCAGGTCAATCTTCATTGGGGGGGTTGTTTGCAATGCACACCTGTGGACACATACTCAGAATTTCAGCAATGTAGGCAGTATCACAGTACCCACTATACATGCAGCTATATGCACATATTATCCCATAACATTGCCACATTTGTTATTGCTGACAACACCTCTGCCTCACCTTTCCATAGGTCTGTCAGGTGTAGCCAGAGTCCAAAGTCCTGTTCCCGGTGAGTGTGATTATGATGTTGTATGGCTCATATATAACCAAACAATGTTAAGGGCTGACATTTTTCTGTATACACAACTGATATGCTTAGCCAGAGTACACTACTGTATGTTTAGTCTTGGAAGGGTTAACTGCATTAATTATATCGGTAATCACATTAGTGTATGTGTAGGATCTGTAACATATTTGCACTTATTTTTGTGAAGGTCCATGCAGGCTGCTATGCAGGGGGCAATAGTATGCTGAAGACAGGCGCACTGTGTTTTAGGTGTAGGTCTGTCACATACACTGACATATCGCTAATCTCACAGGTATATAGTAGTGGCAACATTAACCAGACATAGCTGCAGTGCATGTGGTTTACTTTGCCTGTCTTATGTGTGTATGTTGTAGCCTGCACATATGTTGTGCATGGGATAAGAAATAAGATGTGGTATGTGTGCTGCAGTTGTGGCACCTCATGTGTGTGTGTGTGTGTGTGTGTGTGTGTGTGTGTGTGTGTGTGTGTGTGTGTGTGTGTGTGTGTGTGTGTGTGTGTTTGTGTGTGTGGATTACCATACATAATAGTGCAGGTAGTGATGTACTTATTTTGTCTTCCTCCTCACAGGTGACCATGAGGGTTGGAGTTTGTCTCCCTCACAACCTGATGTCAGTGTCACATCAGACTCTGATGATGATGTTGGCTATAGTGAGGCACAGGTGAGGTTGTTGGGGGCTGAATTTGTCCCATGGGTTGACATCCCACTTCCTCCCCCTTTGTCCCCACACACAGTCAGTATGCTTACACATACCCAGTCCCCTGCAACCACAGATATTGGGCAGTCAGTGAGTGTGGCAGCATTGAACAGGAGAGTGTGGTGACAATGGCATCAGTGAGTGTAGACACTGGCCATATCCAGAGAGCTGGTGAAGTCCCACACAGGCAGAATGACAGGGGTGCTCAAAGGAGGACTGCTGCCCATCCACCACCTGTCACAGGTGTTACATCACGAGTTACCCAAAGCATGTTTTGGTACATCATGGAGGCACAGGCATGTTCCAAAAGTGACATCAGATGTATGCTCAGGATCATGGATGCATCACACTCTGACATCCATAACTCCTTCCACCACACTGGTGATATCATGCAACGTTTCACTGATGAGGTAAACAGACAGTGGGGTGAGATGTTTTCAGTCCTTGACCGCACATTGTGCTGGAACATGTGGTGGGAGTAGGGCATCGGACACATGGCCATAGGTCAGCAATAACATCCGCTGAAAGTCCACAGGCCATATACACTCACACTCTCATAGTGGCAGTACCTGTAGCACTACAGAAAGGAGGGTGCTGTCCACACCACAACATGGCAGGCAATGGGCACGTGGTCCTGGATGGTCCCATGAGAGACACAGGCTCAGCAGACACCAGTCACCATCAGTGACTAGTACTGCATCTCACCCTGGGTATGTTGATGCCAGTACCACTCCTGGCAGAGCCAGTTCCAGTGTTCATGGCCAGAGACAGTAAACTGTCCATTCTGCTATGTACAGTCCACAGCTGTCCAACACACCCACTTGTAGGGCTAGCACATGGCTTGACTGTGTACATGCACACACTCATACATCACTGTTACATGCATATCACCAACAGACACACACAGCACCTCTCCATGGCCCAGCCGACCAGCACCCCTTCCTGACTCACACACATGATGTCAACTGTTTGCACAACCAAGGCTTCTGGCACCCCCACACCACACCCTCTGCATATGATGATACCTGTGCCACATCCCTGCTATCCATACCATTGATGCAGGGACAAGCAAATATGTGTCTGATGCACAGGGTGTCTATAATGCGGTACATGACATGTTGTAGTGCGGTTGGGTTATGCCAATACAGGTGCTGTATGCTGGGGTGCATTATGAGTACATGTTAAAGTGATTGTACAGTTGTTGCATGATGTTAGAGTGGCGGTGTTGCTTTAGACTGACAGGTGTCTCTCAGAACTCTGTATGTTTCTGTTACAGAGGTCTGAGTAGCTAAGCTGTGGAGACTTGCTGAGAGTACAGCAGCTCAGGATGGCATGGTTGCAAAATGGAAATTTGACATCAGCAAGGAATGGCTGTATATGTGCATCGTTACCTAGGTGCGTATGTGTAGAAAAGTGTATTGGGGCAATGGGGGCAGACAGCGTAATCCTGCATGCGTACCCTGTTACAATGCATCTTACTTTTGCTATGTGTCACCTGGGTGTTCCATACCTAAAAATGTAGGTGGCAGCAGATAGCATTCATGAATACTTAGATGTGGGCTATTTAGGACCAGCAGCTACTCACAGGGCCTTAAAATGTATAACCAATGCACACACATAGGCAAGATAGACACACTGCTGCACAGGGGTATATTTGCATACACAATTGCCTTTTATGAGAATAGAACCCCTACCTCTCTAGTATATACTATAGTACTATTTACTTATTGCATGTGCCATTAAGCTTATGTGTTCTGAGAGTGTCTGCCAGTGCTGTTAAGGTGGATAACATTAGCAGGCCCTGTAAAGGAGGACAATGGGGAGGTTGACACGGCCTAAAAATGTATAACCATTGTGCACAGATAGGTGAGAAAGACACACTGCTGCAAGGGTGCATATTTACACACACACACACACACACACACACACACACACACACACACACACACACACACACACACACACACACACACACACACACACACTTGCCCTTTATGAGATTAGATCCCCATACCTATCTAGTAGTATATACTATGGTACTATGTACTTATCACATGCACCACAGAGCTTATGTGTTCTGACAGTGTCTGCCACTGCTGTTAAGGTGTATGACATCAGCAGCTGTTGACAGGTACACACTACAGCTCACAGTGCTACTTGCATGTGCCACTGGTTACATTTGGTGTACAAGTGGCTACAGCACATCACTCTACACCTTTATGTGGCTATTTATATATATATGTTATATATATATATATATGTTACATATATATATATATATATATGTGCCACATATTGATAGATAAGGGTAATCATGTCTGAGGGGGATAGGGAGAGACAGATACATATACATCCCTGTCTGTATGCACAGTAATACATTCACTTCTCAGTTCTTTAGGCATATGAGCCATCAGACATGGACTGAAATTAGCTTAGTGCAGCTAAGTGCATGAGCATGCCCAGTGCGACTGTCAGTACTTACAAGGTGACTCCGGCCAGACCTACCTGTACTCCAGTCCAGAATTTGGTGTGCTACAGCCAGTTGGCTGCTGCACCAGATTCAGTAGTCCAGCACTTCCCTGATATTATGTTCAAGGGATTCCCCAGCTGTGTGCTGCACATAATATCTGAGTCATACCTAGGGTGTGTACAGATTGTAATCGACTGTACAAGGTTTTGCATCATATGTCTGGTATGTTTTACATAGAATTTTGATTTTCTGGTATGTTAGTGGCAAATCATTATAGACTGATGTTAGGAACAGATGACAGACAGTTGATTTACTGACTCCATCCACAGCAGGGAACCCATGCTACTGGATGAACTGCTATTCTCTACACTTTCAACATTTGTGTGGCCACTAGTTGATCCTTCTCCTTATATGTGGGCCTTTGTCCCACTCCTGTTCATGGCTTTGTCCATATTTCCTGCTCTAAGTAGTTATAGGTATGCTGTGACTGGGGTATATGCTGTAACGCCTCACACCATATCTGTCAACCATACCGAATTCCTCGGTATTTACCAGCTCTGAGGGCAAAATAATAGGGTGCCATGAATTCCTGAGTGGCCTCTTTAATACCCGATTAATTCCCGATTTTTTTTTTTAATTTATTTACTTTTTTTTTTCGTACTACAACTTTAAATTTATTGCTGACATCAGCATGCATCACCAGCCTACAAGTGGCACGCGTGAATGACATCAGCTTCGTTGGAATGTTATTATTTTGGACTGTTTTGTTGGGAAGGGAGGGAATATAACAGACAATTGCCCAGTACTCGACTGCATGTCGGTTAAGAAAAATGTGTATTTTAATTAAGTAGAGAGTAGTTCATCAGTGCGTGGCAATTTAGGTGTTTGTGTGTCCGCTCCGTGTACTTAGTCAGTCTGAGAAATCTATTGCAGCAGAACTGTTTAGTATGAGTAGCAGCTTCGTTTTATAGAAATCTCTGTGCAATCCTTTTTAGTGTGTTTTATCTCTCTCTATGTGCAAGCAGGTAGTTCCATTTTAAGTATTGTGTAGCAGTCCATTTTACAGACAGAATGCAAGCAGGTAGCTCTGTTTTAAGTATGTGCAGCAGCTCCATAGAGATCTCTGTGTAAAGCAATGCTCCGTTTTTAGAAAGCAGCTGGTAGTTCTGTTTTAAGTAAGTGAAGATAAAGCAGCTGGTAGCTCTGTTGTGGATGAACTGGTAACCTTCAAATTGTCTGCAGATGTGCATGTTGTGTGTATTTTTTGAGGTATGCTCACACCCCATGAAGGATTCATTTCTCTGTCCTGTGCTGATTACTGGTAGTGTGACTGGATCCCATGTAAACCTAAATTATATCAAATGAGTAATGTGTCAGAATGCATGAAGGAATGGATAATAAAGCAGCAGGAGTCATGACCAGGTTTAAACAGGACTTTCTGCAGCTGTAACAGTAAGCTGTATTTCTCAAGTAAATTTGTTGATGTGCATTGAAAGCAGTCAATTTCTTAACTTTCCCCTGCCCATCTTTTTCAAGAATGTGCAGCAGTTTTTGTAGGTGTGAGAGTAGAATGCCATGGAGTCACATTGGATTTTAAAAAGGAAGCATCCTTACCAATTTAACTGTAATTTATAGTTAACCTGCTGAGCTATTGCTTTTTGTAACTTCTACAAGCACACACAATCCTTTCAAGGAACCTGTTTATAGCTGAGAAACACAGTTGTTATATGATATTACAAATTAATTTTTTGCAATGACTAGGTAGAGCATTTACTTAGTTACTTTATGCACAATGTTTGATGATGGTGCACACTGCACTGAATATTTTGTTTACCACAGCTGGAAGTACAACTACCTTTAGGTCTGTGTTTTTTCTATTATTAAAAAGGCAGCACTGTTTTTTAATGTAAAAAAATTAATACAAAATGTAAGAACTTGATAAGAAAGAGAAAGAGAGCAGCAGGGTTACTTGGAGGGTATGGGTACCACTTTTGTGAAATTACTGCAGATAAAATTACAGCTGTTTCCTTTTAACCAAGATAATGGGACAGCAACCAAGTACAAATGAAGACAGGGGTCCTCATGCATTCAAGTGTTTCCTTTTTTTTTTTTTGCAACAGTGAAAGTAGGTGAAAGCAATTTAATTTATCTTCCGTGGTCTGTTTATTTACAAGTTATGTTGCTAAATAATGCATTGCCACACAGATGGAAGTTTTGCTTCTAGTTTGTTTTTTAGTGAAGTTTTAGTAGAAATGGTTGGTTGCTTGTTATGTGCACTTAATTATTAGTAGTAACATTTTAAATGCAGTAAGAATGCCATACTGTTCTTATTCAGAGGACACAGAGAATTAATATGCATGCTTATTTTACAGTAATGTTACCTCTAAGTGCAGTAAAAAGGACACAACATAGAATAATTATGTATTCTTATTTCTGCTTGAAGATGTGGTTAGAGAGGACATGCAGGTGGTTGGTGTAACACAGCAAGATACAGAGGACAGGAAGAAATGGAAACAGGTGATCTACTGTGGCGACCCCTAACCGGGAAAGCTGAAAGAAGAAGAAGAGGAAGAAGAAGATTTCTGCTTGCAGCTTATCTACCCCAAAATTATATACAACCAGGATAGAATGTTATAAAAAATGATCCACTGCATTGAAATAGTTGAAAATGATACATCCTCTTGAAAAAAAAATGTTGTTAAACTTTTAGTAGTGTGTGTGTAATGCCCCAGTTACCTATGCCTGGTGGTTAGGGCTACTCAGGCTCCAACACCTTAGGTACAAGGAGCAAGAGCCTGAATTCCCTACCCATACCACCACATGTGATTCCTTGTCTTTCAGTGTTTGGCTCATATATAACTTATGGTCTGTTCCATCTTTAAGGAAAGGCATGGTAACAGAAAACATCTTATTCTAGCAACCTTCCAAGGATATGCAAGCAATGTTTAAAATGTGTCCCTGTTTATTTGGCCTTTGTCGTCACCCAATAAATTTTATATTTTTCCAGATTTCTTATTCTGCATAGTTCTTCAGGGGGAGAGACGTTTACTGCTGCTTATACCGTCTGTATTGTTAGTAGCACAACAGGTAGAGTCCTTGCTTTTGATGCAGAAGGCTGTGGGTTCTACTCTCACAGTATGTATATGGCTTGCTGATACTGTATTGTGTTGTCCTTTTAAAGGGGGTGGATGCTGCAGTCCTGAGAATATTTTCTTTGGTGGAGATACCTAGTAACTATGAACCTGTTATCAGTTTGTCATCCATTCCCTATTGTAATATTACTAGCTTATTATTATTATTTTTTATGTAACATAGGCAATTTATTCCTCAAGGGCAACATGCACTTTATTTGTAGATGAAACAATGAAATATAATGTTTGCTAGCAGCAACCTCTTCATTAGTTACAGATCTCTTTAATGTGGAATTATTTAGATGACTTTTACTTCTGCAGAGATTCTGCATATTTACTGATACAGGTGTTCAAAACAATAAATTTAAAACATGCTCTAACAGGTGTGCTGTATTATACAAGGAATATTATTTAATACCTTCAGGAAGGTGTATCAAAGAACACATGTATGTTTTGTGTGCAAGAGGCCTACAATTTGAAAACAGCCCAAAGGTAATCTTTATCCACCACTGGCCAGATTCATTTTCTTTGAATGTGGGCATCAAGTGCAGAGAACTTTTAATGTTAATCTTATTTTCGTGAGACTGTATTGCTTTATTTAGCAGATGTCTATTAGTGTTTGTGCTATAAAATATAAAATAAAAGTTTTAAAAATAAAATCCAAATAATCATCGTAGATGTAAAGCAGTATGCATATTAGTGTTTATGGTAAAAGGGGCAAAATAGCCAAGTAATGGAACAATAGAATGGCTGCAAGTGGGAGAGCTGTGTATGGGGGGTCCCCATTTGACCATGATTTTGTGAGGGGGGGAAAGGCAGCAAACTCAAGGACAGCCCCGGGTGTCACAAACTTTAGACATGCCACTGATCAGTAGGCCATGGAGAATGACTTTTGGAGAATATTGTTCACCATTAAATGCCTTATTTTTACCACAAAACCCACTACCCACATACTGCAAGTCACCAAAAACAAAATCCTAAGGTTCATCATCTTCTCCCTTCGTGAACATCATTGCTACACATTTCAAAAATAAGGTTATCATTTACTACAGGGTCTGGGACTCTGGGGCCATATTTTGGTTCTGTTCAGTTTGAATTTGGAAGCAGTATCCCACAATTCCATCGGAGTGGGCAGAGTTACATAATTATGTATGCAAATGTTATGCTAATCAGTGTACAGATTTGTACCTATTTTTCATGGGCCTTTGTCCAGATCTTTGATGTTTCCAGGTTGTGAGGTATACCTCACACAGGTTACAGACTTCTCACATCTGACTGTACATGTTTTGCAAGATGTCCAGCATTCCACCCTATATGTCTGCTCTGCTCCTCAGACAGTTGGGTTGTTTTGTTAATCTACAACTACATGGTACCCACTGACTTGTTGTAGATGCTGACAAAGTTACATGATGGCCTGTACATCCTGCTGCTACTCTGACTTATTACAACCTGCTGTTGTACTAGCCACCTTGTAAGTTACTCAGTGCATGTGTAATGTCCATAGCTGTGGCCCCCTGTCCCTCCATTCTATCTGGCATTGTCCAGCTTTTTTGCAGTAAAATATAGTGACATAGTTTGTCAGTCTGTGGGACTACTACCATAGGAGTAACTCACATGCAAAATTGTATGTGCAACCAGCTACAAACCATGAACATCACTGACCATGCTAATGTACTTAGCCCACTAAGCCACACCAGCCAATGGAAAGTGATGTTTAATTACTGACACTATCAGCAGCAGACAGACATAACTTTGACCCCTGCATATTGTGGAAATAGGGCATGCTGCCAGGTTGTTTGGGACAGCCCTGGGACTGTCTGGTCTGCTGCTATGACCTTGCTAACATACTGTTACTGCAGTTGTATGGGAACATGGCTGTGTTGGGACAGGGGACTCTATCCTTGTCAGTCATGCATCTGTCCTATGGCCGCACTGTTTGGCATTTCCATCGCACAGTGCAGTGGGTTTTGCTGCCTTATGGCCTACTGCATATTATAGGTCAGCCAGTACTGGACAGAGAGTACCTGTTGTCCCACATAACACTGTTAGTTCTTTGCAGGTAGCGCAGTAGCCCACTCAATTCCCTTGCATACATGCAGCAGGTCCATACATATGCTATCATACTCTAGTACCCCATACATTTGTGGTAAAGAAGAGTGACTTACCTTGTGACTGCAGCAGTTGAGATAACAGTGCTTCAGGGCTGACTCTGTCTGATGCACACAGTACACAGCCAATACATGGTAAGGTACAGGTTGTGTGGTGTGGCTGGCATCCTTTTTACTATGTATTTGCCCTAAGACCGTAGGTTGTCAGTGCATGTGCTGTGCATTGACTATTTGCAAAGGCTAGGGCATACTGGGCATGCCTACATCTGCCTACAGGGACAGGCTCAGAGGGTTCCTCTTTCTAGTCACCCTGTGGCTGTGCGGACCTTGGCACTGGTGGGGGCTGTGTGTCCCTTCCCTATGATGATCCTGCCGCAGTTGTTTCCACAAGATTATATTGTGTAGCATGGCACATACTGTGAGCATCTGTATACATGTAGCTGGAGAGTGTTGTAGGACTCCACCAGATATATCGAAGCAGCAGACCTGTGACTTGCGCAGCCCAAACACACTCTCTATGATGTTCCTAGTTTGTGCATGTGCCTCTTTATGGTGTTGTTTGGTAGGTGTGTGTGCATTTCTGGTGGGTGTCATCATCTGATGGTTCCAGTGCATGGCCAGCATCCCCCAGTAGATGGTCGTATGGGATGTCCCCCCGGCAATCATCTGGTACAGCTGTGATGCATGTCAGATATGGGAGTCATGATAACTGCCAGGGCTGCCAGCACACACACTCATGATAATGCCCTGGGCATTACACATGACCTGACAGTTGGAGTGATACCCCTTTACAGTTAATGTAGACTCTATCCTACTCATCAGGTGGTCCATTGATGCATACATGAATGCAGTCTATGTCACCCAGTAACTCAGGGTAGTGTGCTACATGGTGGAAGAGATGCATACTGCTGGCCCTTTCCTCAGGGGTGTAGGGTAAATAAATGTGCTCACTGGCACATGTTTGCAAGGAAGCCAGGAACTAGTGGAGTACCCTGGATGTAAATGCCTGTGACACCCCCATCATGTCCCCAGTTGGTCTTTGAAAAGTACCTGTACCTAGTATTCTAAGGGCTACACATACCTTTGTTTCCACTGGGATGGGTTCCCCTCTGTTGGGTCTGGGTCTGAGTTGAGGGTGGCAAAGCTCGGTGAGTTCTTGTAGTATGTCCCTGTCCACCTTGTAGCACTTTACAATTTCCAGCTCATGTAGCTCCTGGAAGGTTACACTGGACCTGAACACTCTTCTCCTTCTTAGTCTAGGCCTATTGTCAGCACCAGCATCAACACTGCCCTCAGCCTCTAGCACATACAGATGTAGCAGAGAAGCAGCAGCCCCTAGCATTCTGTCAGTTAAAATTCCCAAGTCTGTACTCCAATGGTGCAGAGTATGGATGAGAAATCAGATTGTAGGGGTGTATGCATACCTTATAGTGGTGTGGCTGCAGATGCAGCCTATGTGCTTGACTAACTATTATGCATTCCACCTGCCAGGTATATCACTGAAGGGTTTGAATGGCCCACTGTGTTAGTGGAACATGGCTTATCAGTCATTTAGACATAATTGGCTTTAACAGGCTATTTGTTTATTTTGTTAAGCACTGCGGCAAGGTGTACAAACCTGTGCCACAAGTATAAACACTGTTCAGTAGTTTGGAGACACCCCTATGCATGAGCATGCTCAGCATAGCTTAAATCAGCTAAAACAGATGTCCAGCAGCTAAACAAAGCTTAGCAGCATGAGACACACCTGCCCTGCTTAGCTGAGCAGCATGCAAACAGGCACCACTGAGCTCTAATCTGCTTACACTTATAGTGACACACTCCCTTTTTATGTCAGCTACCTGCTCTACTGTCACCAATACATTTCTGGGGCTGCACGGGTTTTATCTGCGAACACAGTGGCCCATTTTTGCTATTCAGTAACCCCAGCTCATTTGCATACAGATCCTTGCACATAACCTGGATACTTCACTATTTCAGGGCCTGCCTCCTTAGTAAACACTGACATCTACCATTGTACATACTGTCTGCAGGGCACTATAATGCATTATTCTCACATATGTCTTATTTTCAGTTTTTAAACATTTAAATTTTTTTCTTTTTTTTTTGCATAATGGCTTGTTTGCCCATTGCACGTGCAAACATAATATGGTATTAAAAAAATATTACTTTATATTATTTTGCATTAGTTTTGGACTCACAGGGCATAGATTTGCACATATCTGTGTCTACCATGACATTTCTGACCTTCTAATTGGGCTTTTACAGCCCCTGTTCAATTTTTACATTTCTGTACACGGTTATTTTCCGTGTACACTTCTGACACAAACACAAGTTCTGCACGGATACCTAGCTGCATCCTGGATCATGAAACACTCTCATTTGCATGGATTGTACCTGCTTATGAGGTGATTTGCATGCCACAGACTCTTCTGTATCCTCAAGCTAGTGCAAGCCCCTCTGTTCGGTTTACTGGATGAAATGGCTACCCATGTCTGTGTTAGATCCATGCCACTATGCCTACACAGAAAAATCAATCCATGTAGGCTTTATTGAATTCCCCCCAATGAAACTTAAATGAATGAACTAAGATAGATAGGCTGATAAAGAATTCAGCCTAAATGGTTCTGTTCCTTTAAAGCAGGCATTGAAGGCCAAGCAAATTAGATGAATGAGGTTATGATGTGTAGAAGCTGATTGGTCTGCACTATATATAAAGAATAAGAATGTATTTTTGAATTAGGTCTGATGAAGTGCTGATATGAAGCATGAAAGCGCTTACCTTGTTGTTTTATATAACTTTTTTAGCTTGAGTCGTTTGTTATTTTAATAAAGTTTATGTTTTTATTGGACCCTTCTGCTGGATTTCTCTTTACATTATTGTTGTGCACTTTTGGGGATTTTACTACACGTTTTGTTCTGGATATTAAGAAAATTCCCATCTCTTGCCATTTTGGTGATTGTGGAAAAAATAATAAGACTACAAGTTGAAGGCTAGCACAAAAATATAACTTAACAAGCTGATGTCTGTTTGTTGAATTATAACTGTGTGGAGCTGAAAACTCTTTAAAAGACTATAAACACAGGGCTACCTAGACTGAGTGCTTACTCAGAAAAATAAAAGCAAATGAAGTGCTCATTTGAAGTATGACATTCTGCACAAACGTTCCATTTTAATAACATCTAAATTTCAATGGTATAAATTAACCTGAAGCAGAGCAGTGTAATAAATGTAGCCTATGTATGCCACTCCACACAACTTACTGCTGGGATGTCACTACGGGATTCTACAGTGATGTTTGGTATTTTGCAGAAAAATAAAGATATGACAGAAACATCTAGTTTAAGAAAAATAATTATGTAAGAGTTAGAAGCATTAGCAAGGTTTAAGATTTCTTGGAATTTGTTTAATATTACATACCAAAAACAATCATGGAATATTCATCTGAAGAACAAAATAAACATTATTCAAGTTTGATTCGGAAAGGAATCTGCATATCCTTGATCTCTAATTTTTTCATCAGCATCCGTACTCTTGGGAAAGCTGGTCTGGCAACCTCCAAAACACAACAGAAGCAGGTTACAGTGAAAAAAAATATCTGCATGGTTCAAGTGTTCCTATTCCCAAATGGGACTACGCCATTCAAGTCTGGCAAAGCTACGTCTGCTGGCAGCACTGTCCTGGAAAAAATCTAGTTTACAACAAATGCTTCCATTAAGAAAAGTCAACATATATAAAAACACAAAGTAACTACTAAGTCTACCTTTGATTGGCTCTTGATTTTTGAGTGACATTGCATTGGCTATTTTGTGTTTTAAATTGTTGGAGTTTCCTACATTGTTTAGATCTGAAGAAGTGTAATCTATGCAAAAGTGCTTATCTGTTCTTTAATAAATTCATGCTCTTAACCGTGTTAGTCGGCTTCATTTTAACATGTATAATTCTTCAAAAGTGTTGAATGTACACAATAATTACGAACTGCAGTGGTTATATGTAATGATTTCAGACTGCAGCACTATGGCGCAAAACTTTGCTAAGGCTCAGAACACCTCAGGCATTGAAGGATCACAGCATATTTTTAAATGGCAGCCATAACAAGTGGGAGCTTATTAATTTAAGGGGAAGTTGTCAGATGGTCACAGGAATCAAATTACTTCTGAGATGATTAAAATGATGATGATGGTGATTATAATGATTTCAGAATAGCTGCATCTGGGACAATAATGATAACACAGCAGCTCTACAAGGAAATGTGTGTTAATCATCCTTTGCAATACAGTTGCATTTCAAGTGGCCTGTACAAACAATATAAAACTGGAAATGGTAGAACTATTTTATAATTTTACTGGCATCCATAGTAAATCGTTTAAATTATGAAGAAGAAAAAAATCAACACATTTCATTGGTTAGCAGTAGATGATGAGTACAGACTAGAGTAAACATCAGCTATTTCAGGAATTAAAAAGTGCTGCCATCCAGTCTCACACTCCATCTTTTTCAGTATGTTTTTCCAATTTAAATGAGGTTCATTATTATGTCTGGTATGTGTAGTGTCTATAACCAATTATACTGATGGGTATCTGTATCTGTTTTATACACAACATATACAAAGAATTGTATATGTAATAAGATTTTTTCATGTACATTGAGACTTAACAAGTTTAAATTGCTTATTTGCTAACCAGATAAGTAAAAGTATTATACATAAACAAACATACATATGTATATCTGGATAGATAGATATGTGTGTGTGTGTGTGTGTGTGTGTGTGTGTGTATGATTGTGTGTATGTGGCTGAGTGTGTGTTTATATATATATATATATATATATATATATATATATATATACACACACACACACACACACACACACACACACACACACACATTTATATATATATATATATATATATATATATATATATATATATATATATATATATATATATATATATATATATATATATATATATATACACATATATATATATATATATATATATATATATATATATATATATACACACACATACACACATATGTATAAATATTCACATATCTATATAGCTATATCTATATATATTTTATATATATATATATATATATATATATATATATATATATATAAAATACAGATGTCTGACACATAATTCAGCTAAACTATCTTATATAAATCACAACTGATCAATAGTACATTTGTGTGGAAGTATTTGGTCTAAACACAATACGTGTGAAAAAGACTACAGACAACAAACTCATCAACAAGAAATTCTGAGTTTGTGAACTTGTGAAAGAGTGAACTTCAAGTGTTTTTGCAGGAGGCAAGCCTCCAAGGTTCATAGATATATTCATAGCTGTGTACTAGGCTAATGACCACTAGGGCTTTTTAACCTAGCCATGCATCTTGAAAATGTGGCAAGTTCTGGTACCTTTCATAGTTGTAAGCAGGGGCTTTGGAGATGAAACATTTACAAGCAGGGGTCTGGGAGATGAACCATCTGCCTGCGTCCATTAGAGACATAGGTGCCCAATCAGGGATGAATTTTCTGTTCGCCATCTAATTATTCATGTTACACTTGAATTGGGTTAAGGAGGAACTCTGCTTTACATCAATGGGGAGCCTGCCCCAGGGAAAGGGTAGTCACTGGGATAGACAGCTGTCTCTCCAGCAGGTTGTATTTATATTACAAGCATGGATTAAGTCTTTAGAATTGGTAATTATGGTGCTGTTTATTTTGTGGCTATGTAGGAGCTCCATCGGGTGGGCCGTGACAATGTTCTGTATGCCAGGCATAGATTTCCCCTCATCACCCTGTCGGAGATAGAATACAGGGATAGGGCTTTGAGGTGGTCTGCACAGGACATGTTATGTACTCCCTGTATTCTTTTAGTAAGGAACCTCGGCAGACATTCCAATTGTTGGATGTGCATGGTTTGCTACATACCAAAGGCGACACTGTACTCAATGTCTGATGAATGATGAACACAGCGGAACCATGACCTCCTTGGTCCTAGATACCAGACCTTTGTATGTTAGTCGTGCAGCACAGAACAATTTCCTGACTGTTGTAGACAAGTGATGGTCAAAGGCTAGATTACTGTCTGTGTGTCCCCAAGTCCCTGACTACTTGGTTGACTCTTAGGGGTGTGCTGTCATTATGATAGTTACCAGGATGGTAGACCTCAACCTCTGATTGCAAGAAATCTGGACAAAGACATAAATAATGTGAGGGAGGGGACAAAGGCCCAAAAATAGGGACAATTTTAAACATTGCTCTTACAAACCTAGAAAGTTGATAGAATAACAGGTTTTGCTTTTGTGTGAATTTTCTAAAGGGTATAAAGTCTGAAACTCAAATGCCTCAAAAATCTTGACATTCTGCTAAAATCTATACAGTTGAGAGGTATGGGTATGGATGACTTCCTGAAGAATACTGTTTTGCATTTCTTGGAAGTTTGTTTTAGTCCATAGCTCTGACACAAGTTATTTGTCTGTGCCGTCCATTCCTGGAGAACATTATTGTCACTGGGGTATTCTATGACTGGTCCTAATTTACAATTGTATGAAAATTTGGTAAGCCAGAGGCCCATGACATTGGCCTTGACCTGGTGTGTGTAACCACATATAAATGAGCACATTTCAGTTTGTTGAAACATCAGTTCTTTGGCAGGGGTGAACTGCTTGGAAAATTCATTAAAAGTACTCTTTGTGTGGGTAGGGTAAGTCTGGATTTGTTCAGTTAATACAAACATTTTTAAATATACCAAAAATATTGTCATTAGGGTTTTGTGTGTGTGTGTGTGTGTGTGTGTGTGTGTGTGTGTGTGTGTGTGTGTGTGTGTGTGTGTGTGTGTGTGTGTGTGTGTGTGTGTGTGTGTGTGTGTGTGTGTGTGTGTGTGTGTGTGTGTGAGTGAGTGTCTACTAGTTAGGGTGAGCATAAGGGCTATGAAAGGGAATAGACGTGGTGTAGTTTGTGTGTGTGTGTGTGTGTGTGTGTGTGTGTGTGTGTGTGTGTGTGTGTGTGTGTGTGTGTGTGTGTGTGTGTGTGTGTGTTTATCTGCTGGTTAGGGTGAGTGTAAGAGAAAGGGAATAGACTTTCTGTAGTGTGTGTGTGTGTGTGTGTGTGTGTGTGTGTGTGTGTGTGTGTGTGTGTGTGTGTGTGTGTGTGTGTGTGTGTGTGTGTGTGTGTGTGTGTGTGTGTGTGTGTGTATGTGTTTATTTGCTGGTTAGGGTGAGTGTAAGAGAAAGGGAATAGACGCTGTAGTTTGTGTGTGTGTGTGTGTGTGTGTGTGTGTGTGTGTGTGTGTGTGTGTGTGTATCTGCTGGTTAGGGTGAGTGTAAGAGAAAGGGAATTGACTTGCTGTAGTGTGTGTGTGTGTGTGTGTGTGTGTGTGTGTGTGTGTGTGTGTGTGTGTGTGTGTGTGTGTGCTGTAATATGCAATGTGTATCTGAGTGTCTAGTGGTAGCGTTACAGAAAGGAGTTGGTTTTGCTAAGGTGAGGTGAAGGTTTAGGGTTTTGGGCGGGTTAGCACACATCAGTAAAGTGGTGCAGGACAGCATACATACTGCATTCCCAAGAATCACAGCAACTATTTAACACATTTTTGAAGTCAGTCATCTTTTCTTCACACAAAGACATCATTCTCGGAGAAGGTCGGAAGGAGTCCACTCAGGACCTGTGTCTCGACTGGATTTCTCACATAGGTTCATAGGTAAGTACTGTGCCATCTGCCCTTGTGAGCGATTTTAAGCCTAGTCTATTTCCCTTTTGGTGTTTAAAATAACTTATTCCATTTGGCTCTAGACTAGCCTTACCCATCCCAGGTCGATAATTATACATTGTCCCAAATGAGAATAACTGTGATTATACCAAAAATAATTTGAGGGGACTCATACATTGGATACAGCATTCAGGAGCTACATCTCTCTATTAGAAGGAAAGGGGGCAGTCCTGGGATACATTTTCTGTTTCCTATTCACAGATCTATGTTGCACTTGAAAATGAACAGGGATAAACTTTGTTTTACGAGGATGGGGAGTATGTTTCATAGCAGCAGTATCCTCTGTGAAATATAGCTGTCCCCCCAAACCATTTTACTGATGTTCCAGAAGAGGTTTAAATCCCTAGACCAGGCACTTCTGATGCCACTTGCCTTGCTGACATGCAGTAAATCTATCAGTATTGGGCCAGACATGATTTGCATGCTTCTCAGCTGTCCAGACTTTCTCCGAATGTCCACATTTTTGACTCGTACTTTTGGTCTGGTCCTCATAAAATTTGCAGTTTTCTGGATTTTTTTGGCAAATCAGTGGGGATTGAATTCACTAAATAATGAAAGGTATTTGAGTTTCAGACATCATATCCTTCAGAAAAATGCATGGTAACACAAGACCTTTTATTCTAGCAGACTTCTAAGTTTATATGAGTAACATTTGAAATTTGCTTGATTTTTGGGGCTTTGTCTCTCATTATTTTTGGTTTTCTCCAGATATTTTGTGCTAAGAGATTGAGAGGTATGGTTGCATGCCAGAAATAGGTCACCTCTTATCAGTCTGTAGTACGCTGAGTATAGTGACATGGCTTGGAGTAGGCCATGTAGGACATGTTTAGGCCTTGTATCCTTCAAAGTTGTTGCATGTGTCTGGACAGGTACATGCCAAAGGGAGCATTACGTTCAATGACTGGCCTAATGAAGGCCGAGTAAAGGGGAACAATGACATTCCTAGATCTGCACACAATTCCTTTTTTATAAGCTGTGCAATATAAAAGGGGCTTTCTTACAATAACAGACACATGTAGACCAACAATTACATCACTGTCCATATCCTGAACAGCTGAGTCAACTCTTAGGGGTGTATTGTCAATGTGGTAGTTTCCTGATTTAGATGACTTCCTAGAGGATACAATAATGCATTTTTTTTTGGGAATTTAGTTTCATACCATGATTTTGACACCAGTTATTTATTTGAGACAAAACTTCCTGCAGGATGGCTAAGTCATTTGGGGATTCAATGACTGCTTGTAGTTTGCAGTCATCTGCAAACTTAGTCAGCCAGAGCACTTTGGTATTGGCTTTTTATTTCATGAAAAGTGGATACTAAATGGAAGAGATCCCAGCACAGAACCATTGGGGACTTCATTGGTGACTGGTCCCTTTGTGGAAGTAACTTCCTCTGTTTTGATTATGTGCATTCTATCTGTGAGCCAGTTGGCAATCCAACAGGTGACAGAGGGGGTTATTCCCAGTTTATTTAGCTTTTCTTCTATATCTAAGTGGGAAAATTTGTCAAAATGCATGGAGAGTTCTGATATATCTCTTTGCACATCCCTAAGGGTTTTGTGTCCCAAGTCATTCACTAACACAGGATCACTACCATGTTGTAGTCATATTTATGAAGTGAAAGGGTCCTTAGAGCCCTTGTGATGTCAGAAATCGTGGCACGGGAAAGTCAACTCACCACTACCCTATCATTACCATAAGTTCCTAAATCCTGAACAGCTGAGTCAAATCTTAGGGGTGTATTGTCAATGTGCTAGTTTCCTGATTTAGATGACTTCCTAGAGGATACAATAATGCATTTTTTTTTTTGGAATTTAGTTTCAGACCATGATATTGACACCAGTTATTTATTTGAGACAAACCTTCCTGCAGGATGGCTAAGTCATTTGGGGATTCAATGACTGCTTGTAGTTTGCAGTCATCTGCTTTTATTTCATGAAAAGTAGATACTAAATGGAAGAGATCCCAGCACAGAACCCTTGGGGACTCCATTGGTGACTGGTCCCTTTGTGGAGGTAACTTCCTCTGTTTTGATTATCTGCATACTGTCTGTGAGCCAGCTGGCAATCCAGCAGGTGACAGAGGGGTTTATTCCCAGTTAATTTAGCTTTCCTTCTACATCTAAGTGGGAAAATGTGTCAAAATGCATGGAGAGTTCTGATATATCTCTTTGCACATCCCTAAGGGTTTTGTGTCCCAAGTCATTCACTACCACAGGATCACTGCCATGTTGTAGTCATATTTATGAGGTGAAAGGGTCCTTAGAGCTCTTGTGATGTCAGAAATCGTGGCACAGGGAAGTGAACTCACCACTACCCTATCATTACCCAGCCTAGTCAGTGAATAATCTATGTGCCTAACTCTAGAGCTACCGGTCACTAAGACGTATTTATTAGCAAAGTGGTTTGTAGTACTAGGTTTGAAGTGATTTGACTTCTGGTGACTGTTTACTCTAGGTGTGCATGAAGGAGATTAGGTGTTGGATTTTGGAAAACTACTCTTCCTAGATCTAAGAAGCTTTTATAAATATGTTTTATAGCCTCACTGTAAGACATTTTAAAGTGATTTTGTTTAGATCATGATGTAAGTCTGTACTGTTCACAGATAATTTTTTTTGAGAAAAGGATGCCTTCAAATTGGTTAAATATTTGCATCTCTTAAAACCAGAATTATCAGTGTTGAACAGAAGTTACTGCATTGTCTGATGATACAAAGGCTAATAGGCTGGCGAAAGAAGGTGAAGTAAACTAGGTGACCTTTCAATTTTGCCCAGTGGTTAGGTTCATAGGTTCATAGGTTCATACTAGGCTATCTGCCCTAGGGCATTTATAAGCCTAGCCAGAGTGTGTTTGGCTTTCACCACCCATTTTAAATTAATTTTGCTATGCCCTTTTTTGAGGTTAGTATATTGTGCCTCTCTCTAACAGTGACACAGAAGTGATACCTGGGGTAAACCTACAATCCTCCATCCACTCATCAAGATTCCTCTTGAAGAGAGTCAATGCCTAACCTGGACTGGGATTTTATTCCAGAGTGAAGGGAGCCTCTGGGTTATGAATCTGTCCCTCCAGCATGTCCTATTTATTTCAGTGCTGAGGTTCAAGTCTCTCAAGCGGGTAGCTCGATGGGATTTGGATTTTCTGAGGTGCAGCATGTCCATTAATTCCAGGTTGGACATGGCTTTACACGTCAGGGGAAGATAATTGAGAAATACACACAGTAAAATATAAGTAACTATATCAGACGGTTTATGGAGGGATGTAATTAAGTGGTTTATCTTGTAAAGGGATACAGTAGCAAAAAAATATTTCATTTAACTAAATTAGATGATTTAAAGAGGAAAGCACCACTCTAAGCCATTGATAAGAGTAAGAAGATTAGATAAGATTAGATTTATGGAATGGTCATGTCTTTGCAAACTATGAGTGCTTATTGGCTAAGAAGGATAGAACTGCTCCATGCAAACTATGGCACTTTTTGGCTAAGAATGGAACTGTGAACATTGAGCAGCACACAGCAGCTACAAGCTGTTTGGAGGATTAAACAGTAATCTAAGATAATACTTCAACTCATTGGGCAGCTTTGTGCAGCTGTGGGCCGTAGTAGCACCTGACCTTATAACTGCTGTGAGAAGGAACAGATATAGGAGTACAGATTTAAAATCAAGATGCCTGTGTCTGTACAGTGCATGTTGTATCAGTGAAGTGCTAACTGTAGCACCTAAATAAAATGCCTTATTTACAACTATTGAAAACAGCAAGAAAAAGTTCATTACAGCACACCGACCAATATCAACGCAATATAATATCACCCCAACAGCAAGCATGAGCCTAGAACTACTTTCTTTTTACCCTTTTGCCACCAAAAGGAAAAAAAAACAGTAATTTAAGGTCACTAAATTCAGCTAGAAGCAGTGCAGGCTGTATTAGTGTACAGCAGTGGTAGGCTGTATTAGTGTACAGCAGTGGTAGGCTGTATTAGTGTACAGCAGTGGCAGGCTGTATTAGTGTACAGCAGTGGCAGGCTGTATTAGTGTACATCAGTGGCAGGCTGTATTAGCATACAGCAGTAGCAGGCTGTATTAGTGTACAGCAGTGGCAGGCTGTATTAGTGTACTCGGTGACTTAGCTTCAGCCGCAGAGTCAGATCTGAACTGCATTGGTCTCATTCAGGAGCATGTAAGCTCAGCATGTAACAAGTTGTAGCACATCAGTGGCTATCTGCACTAAAACACCTTATTTACTTTCTTTGTTTTCGTTTGTTTACTGTAATGACTGAAAAGGTTACAGAACTCCTGAATGTGGGTCAGAATATCCATACTGCATATCTGGACCTCTCAAAGTATTTCTACACTATTTTCAAGTAGGTATTATCAGTAAACTCACTCAGCTAATCATTAACCCATATGTTAGCCATGTGATTGTTAAGTAGGTCTCTAACAGAACCCAAACAGTAAAAGATGGGAGAACTTGGTTCAAAAAAAATAAAAATGTCATGTGGTCTCCTACAGGGTTCTGTCCTGACCCTTCTTTTCTTTGGCATCTACTTTTGTGAAAGCAGAGGCCAAAGGGCTATGGTTGACCAAACTTGTTGATGTCTACAGAATGCTGTAAGCTCTACTTCTGACACTCAAATACTCCAACAAGGGCTCGCTCAGACCAACATCTTATGTAAAGACCAATGGGATCTTTGTCAATGCCAAAAATTAAATATTGCTACTTTTGTGAAATCAAGCACCTTTAATTTATACCATATCAAGATATAACCTGAAAATTGGTATTATATTCAGAGACTTGGATATGTGTGGTGACAATAAGTTAATTTTTGCCATCTTGTCTTGGCTGTGTTTGGAAATCATTCTACTTAACCCAAGGACATCTTCTCTAGGTTCAGGAAAGGCAAAGTTCATTAGGTTCATAGGTTGATACTAGGCTATTGGCCCTAGGGCCAATACAAGCCTAGCCATAACATTTCCCCGGGTATTTCTTCCCACAATATTTACTTCCCTGGACTCCTGTCTAGCAAGGCAACTGGCATTATCCCCAGGGTGAATTTCCTATCTCCCATCCAATCGTCAAGGTTCCTTTTGAAGAGGGCCAAAGAGGTGCTCTGCTTGACATACATGGGCAGTCTATTCCAGAGTCTGGGGAGTCTCTGGGTCAGGAACCTATCCCTCCAACATGCTTTGTTCATTGTGATGACAAGGTTTAGATCCCTGGAGCGTGTGGGTCTGAGGGATTTGGATTTCTTTAAGTGTAACATGTCCAACAGCACTGGGTTTGACATGGCCTTGTATGTTAAGCAGAGATCGCCTCTGAGTAGATGATAAGCGACAGAGTACAGCTGGAGTTTTTTAGACATCAGCATAGGGCATCTGCTTTAGGCCTGTGATTCTTTTAGTGAGGTATTTCTGCGGCCTTTCCAGTTGTTGCAGATGTCTTGAGAGGTACATACCAAACGGGGCATTGTATTCTATAATGGGTCTAATGAGGGATGAGTACAGTGGGACAATGACCTCCTTTTTTTGGATGAAAAGCCCTTAGTGATGAGGTGTGCCACACAGAAGGATTTCCTGACTGTTGTGGCGATGTGGTTAATGAAGGTGAGACCACTGTCCACCTGTGTCCCTAAGTCTCTTATCACACTTTCGGTGTTTACTGTACTGCCACCTATGTGGTAATTCATGGGTACATGTTTTGTTCCCAAAGGGGATAACTATACATTTCTTGGCATTGAACTTGAGCCCACGGCTTTGGCACCAATCATCTGTTTCTGTAAGTTCCACTATATACATCCCCTTTAGACCAAACCTTGAGTACAAGGACCTGTATGGCATGTCTCTAGTCTATCTTGAAAGACAACAGATTTTTGACTGAGAAAACTGAATGATTAAGCATCCTAAACTGCTCAGTCAGACTAAAGCCCTCTCTTCATACAGTTTTGTTCAGGCTTTTATGTACTGATCTCTTTCTGGGTTTTTGGATTATGAATAATCTTGCCCTTTCTGATCTACTACATTGCAGCAGAACCAAAGGTACCATGAATACCAACAACAGAAACCATGACTTCCATTGTCACATTAACAACAATTGTTGGTGTGATAGTTTTTTAAGCTAGTGAACCCCATGGTTTTGGAATAGTTTCTTTCTGCATATTAAACACAGTAATACCCTCACTGCCTTTAAATGTAGACTCAGTAAGTGAATGGACAGTCACAAATCACCTTTAGGCTATGTGGTTGCAGTCTTCTTGGCTGAAGCAGCTAATACCTCATAGTTTTACTGGATACTTGGCTAAACTTTTCAAGTGTCACTTAGGAGTCAAGGTTAGTGACTACTTACAAATCTATGAACCCAGAAAAGATTTTCAAGAAGGTGTTCCTTGAACCCAGACTCAGGCAAACGATTATCCAGAACACTGGAAAACAAACATGTAATACTAACATTTGAAGCCTTCAGGACCAACATGGCAGGGAAGTTTACTCTGTTACTCCATCTGTCCAGAGTTCTAGACTTCTTGTCAGAATATAAGGCAGCAAAAGGTGTAGTCTTTGCAAAGTATACTGGACTGAAGAAGTTATATATGTCAGTGGTAAGATACTTATTAAGTTGTCCTTGCGTCAGGTGGTAGATTGTAAATGGCAACATGTTTTAGTGGCAGAAAAGCACAGCAGGTTTGTCTCTGGATAGTCTTCATGGCATCTCAAATGACTAGTTCCAAGAAAAGGATGAATAATAAGATGAATGACAGCATTCACTCTTATTTACAGCCACAAAAAGTGTTCGCTCATATGAGTGTTTGCTCTTTTGACCTGCAACCATCTGTGAACATTTCTAGGGTGATAGGAATTTCTCTGTACTTCTGTATGTTCATTCCCTTTATTAATATTGTACCACAGAATGGTGTGTATGTTGAAATTGGTAAAAACCCTCTGGCTCTGATCATGGCTGAAAATGCTCTGATGACCAGACCACCTACCTGGTCAACAGAGTTAAAAATATTAGAAATAAATTGCAAGGCTACAGTATTAACCACTGCTATTTTAATTACTACCTCTTATCAACAGTTGCAAAGTTATCATCTTTTCCTCTTTCCCTCCATTTGTTCCAACTCATAGTGTCATCATTTGTAACATTTTCTGGCACCCTTTCTGTCTTTGATGTTTTGCTAGGCCTAAAACTTCACGTGAGTCTGAAGTTTTATTGCTGTCAGTTGTCACCTTTTTCATGCAGCATGTTTTTGGTTTACAACTACAGAAACTGCATTGTAAGTAAGCATACAGATAAAGTAAATGAAATTGATTTTTACATAGCATGTTTTAATTTTGAGTATGGCTTTTTTGATCAGAGCCTGTGTGAACACTGTCAAAACTAATGCGTTTCATGCCACCCAGATTATTCTAAGGACCTGCATAATATATAAACTTGCAAAACAGAAGACTCATTTAAGACAGGCAGATCCGCAGTTATCAGTCATGCTATATAACACAAAGTAAGGTGTTGTTAAAACTATGATGCAAAAAGGCTTGACAGAAAGAATTTAAGAAAGATTGCAGGCCTATAAACAGAAGCACAATGGAGCTGCTTTAACATTCAGTGTTCAACATTTCCCAAGTTAATTTGTGCTGCTTCTTGGAAGTAGATTAGTTGCCATGGAAATGTCAAATGTGGAAAATACTGTTCGGTGATTTCAAAATCAAAAGTAAGCGCAAGACAACATCATCATTATTAGGAAGCAATAAAAAAGATATGACCTCAGGAACGAGAGCTTTCATTGCAACTGTAGAGCAATATTTTCCAGTAAACTAAATTAGATCTGGTATTCCCTGAGCTGCTTTTCTTATTAATAACTGGCAGATTATTAGTAATAGTCAGCAAGACAGGAGGTGCCATACTGTGTTACAACGCAGTGATCACTTCCTGTTTGATGCACTGCATTTAGTTATCTCCATAACACAAAGAAAACAGCAAGTTGTGACGGGGTCATGAAATGCAAGGTAGAGTTAATTATGTAAGGAATGGCAGGAAAAAATCAGTAAAGAGATGGTGGAGGGCTTTCATAACAGCTGATGTTTTGCATAAAGTTCAGATGTGACAGATGCAGCTTTTTACTGTACTTTTTTATTTATTTGGTTTACACATTTCTAGTTACTTCTCCAGTCAGACTTCTTATCAGCTGTTTAATTTTGTTGATAGGCTAAGTGGACTGATGCAGAATACCATCCTCAGTCACAATCTTGACCAAATTATAGATTAATAACATTATATATAATGCAGGAATAATCACCATCGGGCCTAAAGGTCATGGGGTTTACACATAACCAGAATGGGTAAACTGCATGGAGTCAATTTATCTCTGTCTTCTACTGTGATTACGTTATACACTGTATGTTTGTGGAAAAAAAGTTTTCTTATATTTTTGAAGAAATCCTTTATTTTAATGTACTTCTTTCTGCAAGTTTTCTGCTCTCTGTAAGTAATGCTCTGAGCAATTAGCTGCAAGTGCATGTACCTGTTTAAGCAGCATGTAGGTGGTTCTGGTTCTGTGGTTCTGTGCCACTGATGCTGTGTCACTGTGTCACTCTCTATTTTAATTTATACCAATGAGTTTATTTTTTTATTTTTTGTTTGTGTGTTTGTATTTGCTTATTGTAACGAGTGCTGGTAGTTGTGTGGAACTATATATGGTTGCTTTTTGACTAGAAATGGAGCTAATGTCATTTTCAACAGCTACTTTATATTAATAATGCTGGCAAGTCCAGTTGTCTTTGCATAGTCAGCTAAGCTGTTGTTCCTGCAGTATTACCTCAAGTGTAGCACCACTAGAAAAAAGACTCAGTTTAGACTTTTAAATAGCCCAACAGAAATAAAGTGTTTAAAAGTACTGCATACCAGAATATAAACACCTTTATACAAATAATACAGAACCAAAACATAGTATGGACAATATAAGATGTGCTTCAATTATATTAAGCACAAATAATGTACAATTAGAATAAATGTTTAGAATTCTAAAAGTTTAATAGTGGAATATTTGAACATAATTTCAAGAACATGTTTGAATACAGATGCTTTATTTAATTATAAATGAATTGTATGAAATTTAGAGAGAAGAATTTAATTTCCATAGCCAGTATTGGATTTCATTAAATCTGCATGTGTCCTTCTTACATAGTGAACAAATAACAAGTCATTGAAAGTATTAGTGCTGAAAGCGTTTTCATTTTGATTGAAGGGTCATCTAACAGCTGCTGCCAAGGTAGAGAAGACCTTGTCATACGGAAAAGCTTTGGTATTGGGAACACTCAATGAAGGGAATTCAGTGGAAGCACTAGGTTTAAGTAAAGTAAAAGTGTACACAAGCATTGGGGTAGAGTTTGGAATAATCCACATGCACAGTAGTAAATCAAAGGCATTGTCTTCTTATGTAATGATTTGAACCCAATTAAGCTGCCAGATCACTGAGCATCTGAGTTCTCTCCAGGGAGCTAAAAAATAAAACAAGGCGGTCCTTGATGGGTCTATGACTGTGAGGCATTTCAGGTAGTACAAAACCTCCTAGAAGATTGCATCTGGAGGATGACCAGAAGGCAAAGGTTCAGAAAGTGAAGTCCTGAAACATCAAATACCAAAGGAGGTTAGGCTCCTGCAAACAAGGTTTAAACAATAATGCTTGGTGAAGATATGAACCGAGAACAAAGTGGATGCAGCATAAATGCCTACAATGGAGACATTTCTGAATACAGCAATGAAAACAACTATATCCCTTGTGAAGATGGCTTTTGATAGAATCATTCCCTAACAAGCATTTAACTGCATTATGCCCAAAAGTAATGCAGTAAGCGATCTGTTTAAAAAACATTTCTTGTGCAAATCTTGATACCTCACTCTTTGGAACAAAGGTAATGAAAGGGAATGAATCATTCATGCACTTACTTCATACAAAATCTGAGCTGCTGGCAAAATATCCAGGATGTGAGGGCTTCCTTTTCCATGAGTTTCAGTCTTCAGGGAAAAAAAGCAGGGAGCTGCATGAATTGTTTTGCAGACAATTTTGACACCACTTGCAGAAGGAATGTGTGTTGTTTCCATGGGACACCTAGTCCTTATGAAAGAGCAGAACCCCCCCCCCCCCTCACATACACAGAAATAAGGGCCTGAAGCTTCAAGAATCTGTAAGCAGAAGTGATGGTCACCAAAAGAAAAATCATCTTCCCAGTGATGAAGTTCAAAGGTACAAAACCTGTTGTCTCAAACAGTACAGGAACAAGCCTGTCAGTTAGAAAACTCAAAACTGCAAGGATCCAAGGGGTTCTTCAAAAGAGTGTGGATATGCAATTTATTGTTTTTATTGTAAGTGTATGATTTTTAATGTTCACATTTCATTGTTGTATATTAGTCATGGTAAGCTTATTCACAGTTTTAAGCAGAAGTGAATTGTGTGTTAGTAGTTTTGAAAAAGTTTGAGTTTGTATGTGGACAAATGTGCCCAACTACTATTGTGTTTCTTTTCATATTAAAGTTGGTATATCCTGTATGAAGACATTTTGGGAGCTTCTTTTGTTGTTGTTTTAAAAGTAACTCCTGGACTGCTTTTATGTTATTTGGTTACAAGCCAGATAATAAACTTTGTTTTTTCCTCTCTTAATTTTTTTGCATTTAAGTGCACAATCACAAGAGGTTGCAGGAAGTCAAATAGAAACCTCTTGTGCTATTGAAGACAGACAATGCATCTGCTGTCATCTCTATCCTCATTGTCACACTGAGCAGAAGATGCAGAAGACCACATTCTGCTGTACAGCAAATGGTGACACCTCCCACTTATGCTGCATCAGCAAGGGCATCATCCATCTGGATAACTTTCATCCAGAACTAATGTACTGATGTGTTCTTGAAAACATTAGGGCCCATTCATGCTATGGAGATAAAACACTCCTTTTTTATTTAAGAAGAGATGTAAGTAGAGCTCTTGGTCTCACTTTAAAA
The DNA here is from genome assembly GCF_019279795.1 of Protopterus annectens. NCBI lineage: Eukaryota > Metazoa > Chordata > Ceratodontiformes > Protopteridae > Protopterus > Protopterus annectens. The sequence continues at coordinate 177,861,832 of NC_056745.1, read as the reverse complement.
AGTGACAGCTTTAATAATTTCCATGAGAAGTATAGTATGGGCCAGTCCCAAGAGCTCTGCAAAGGTGGCTTGCTATTGTGAGAATGCCTACTTCTGGGGAAGTTGCTAAGGCCCTAAGAAGCTGCTTGCTTTCATCATATATAGCACCCTTCTGTCCTCTGTGTAATCTGGGTTACATTTGGAGAAAATCCATCTTATGTTTAGTCCTGGGCTGCAGTAGGGACTGTATATGCTGGTTGATGCAGCTGTTTTTTTGAGGTTGCTTCTCTGTTTGTCAGGGGATTTCTTTTTCCTTGGGGTTAGGCCTCATCTGGAAGAGAACAGAAAGACTTGTAGGGAGGTCATAGAGGTTCCCTACAATAGGGAGGGATTGTGTCTTCTTCTGGATGTCCTCAACCATACTCTGGAGGGATGATTAAAGCAATCCTGCCCATGGAAGTACCATTTGGGATGGAATGACCTTATTAACGGACAGTAGAGTGAGCCATGCCATCCAGCAGATGTTCAAACCTGCTGCCCTAGCAATATTATCAGATCATTCAAAACCATACCAAGCCACATGGGAGCTACTGTGGAAGCCATAGAAAACTCTTGACTAGTTCTCCTTTGTTTCAGTTCAAGGTAAAACTGAAATCTTTTTGCATCCTGAATTAAGTAGGAAGGGCTAGAAACTGCACATTTGAGGAAACACTGAGAGACCTAAGCCCAACATGTCCAAAGTTTCAAACTCCTTATCGGTTGGAAATATGGCAAGGTGCTATGGTGACTGGGATTTGTGACAGACTATAGACAGCAAGTAGGAGTCAATCCTAGTTCATTTAGATAGAATCACAAGCTACATAACTGAAAATTTGTTGATGACATGAGTCTTCTTGGGAGCCAAAGCAGTAACATCCAGGTTTACCACAGGCTCCACATGTGAATTGACCCAAGTCTATCTCTTTCTTCTGCAGATACTAAAGGTTTTTCACGCTGGAAAAATCTGGGCAATAGGCCAGATCATATTGGACTGCATGAGGCAGACAGTTTTTTTTTTTTCAAAGAATGGGCCACTGGGGGACTGCAAAGGAGATGTTTTCCTTTGTCTTTACCAGACTCCAACACAAAGGTCTTCTAAATTCCCTTTTCAGGCTACAGAAGGTGAGGAAGAACCTTTCCCTGGTGCAATATCAGAGTAGCTGGGCTTGTACATAGTCAATGAGTGCAGGGTCAGACATGAAAAGGAAGGAACGTGTTAGCTGGTAGGAAACCTGTGCTTGGGGAAGCTTCTGACAAAGGTGAGAGAGGGAGAGGACTGGCCTGTTAGTAGCTGACTACTGACATCAGACCAAGTTATCCAAAGATGTGCCCTGTACTCTGGACGTCATATCGCAAAATATGTCAAGCAATTGTCTGATTTTGAGGGCTCATCTACAAACCATGTTGTTGGCAGCCCCAAAGAACATTCCTCATCTTGGGCATCAGGATCTGCCAGACCTGAAGATAGGCCTAGCCTAGGCAGAATAAGTCTCCATTCTGAGTGTAACTATCAATGTTAAACCTGAGAACTGAGTGGCCTACTCTCCTAAAACAGACCAATTATTAGTGAATGCAGGCTATTTGACCAGAGGAAGGACACTAGTTATACCTTGGGATGCCTTATTAAAGATATTGTCAGTGGTACACTTCTCAATGTCCCCTATTTGCCCATCAAAATTAAATAATATTGCAATATCAATATCTCACAAGCCAGTGGGGAGACTGTGATATATTTACTACAATTAATCATATTCCATTGCAGTCAACAAATGATTAATCAAAACTAAACTGTCTAAATACTTGGTAGGTCAGACACTCAAAACAGCAATACGTCTAAGTTCACAAAAACATACAAAGTGCACACATGATGTGGGGACAATCCCCCATGTCTTTTGATACTTTTTTTAAGGGCAAACAAATTCTATGGGGGGGGGTAAATAAAATATCTAAAACTCATCTTCTTCCTCTTCTACAATTCTAGTGATCCACAAACCTCAGTCAGTGTGCAACACATCAAGTCCTGATGAAGTGAAGCAGCAACTACAGAAAAATAACTTCTTTGCAGGATGGATCGTTACAAAAGACAAAACAGCACAGTTTTCCTGACCATGAATTGAAGAGACCATGACTTTATCTTGGAGGCAGATGGTTTAGGAGGTTGTGAAAAAAAGTCTCTTAGATAAGAATGAACAGGTTAAGATTTTATGCTACTATATAATATGCATGACACTTTTGAATATGATGTTTATATTATTCTATGCTGCAGATTAGAAATTTATGGAAGATGAGGCAATGTATGGGGTTCTTCTCCACAACTGGTTTGGCACTAAATGCACTATAAGTAATGTCATCTGCCAGAATACTAACAGCATACTTTCTCCACCCCTCCTTTCTACAAGGGTTATGAGGCATGGTTGTCCCTTGTTCTTAATTTTATTTTATTTGGTGAATGACCAGCTAAACATGCACTCAACATCAGAATGTGCATCACTGTGTGATCTCTATTCACCAGTGAAACAAAAGCATTTTCTATTTTTATTAAGTTTATTCTGATTGCAATACTCAAATAAGTGAAATGTCAAACATAAATTAAACATTACAGTTCAAAACATAATGACAATTAACATATAAATGATAGAAAATAATTATAACAAACAACATTATAGTACATAAAAAATATATACACTATATATACTCTGTGCTCTATAAATCATTATGTCAGTAATACCAAATATTTATTAAACTTGTTTCTCTTATATAGTAAGAAAGATTATGAGGTAAAACTAATGATTCCTTCTTCATATTTCTGAATTAAGTCTATAACAGAAGGTCATTACCTTTCAGATGCTGAAGTGATCTATCCACAGTTGAATTAATACTGCATTCAGTTGCTGCAGTACTATTCTGTTAGAAAACTGTTACAACTGAGTGCATTCAATAAAATGAATTTAGAACACTGCAGTTCATGTTGCTATAATCACTGTTCTGTGTTACCCATTAATGAGAAGTAATCCAAATATAAGCAAGTCACTGTACTTGAGTGCAGATGCTGCACTTTACATGATTTCCTAACACTGTGCAAGAAGATACTATTAAGCAGAAAAAAAAGAAATGCTTCCAATTATGGGAAAGCAACATATAGCATATTGCTTCATTTTGGCTTGTACAAAATATTTTGTTTTGCACTTTATGATATAGGAAGCAGCATTTTAAAACAATAGTAAGTAGGAAACATGCAGTATTTTTTTTCTGACAATAAAGACTTGAAACTGATTCTACAGAGTCAAGTTGGCTTCATTGGTTAAATTCTCTCTTGAATGATAGACAGTGAAATTCTGGGCCTTTGTCTTTGAAAAGATTTGAAGTCTGCATACACTAAAGCACTGCTGGTGATTCATACTGGGTGAGGAAACCACTATTTTTTGTATGTGATAGAGCTCCTTTCTGATACCTGCTCCATTTTGTTTTCTGTTTTAAGAAATCTGCTTGGTTTAGTGTTTTTGTTCTATATAAGAGGGGGACACTTAAATTATCTAGGCTGCACATCTCTCATGTTTTTTCATTGGTTAAATTGTCTCTTGAATGATACTTAAACACTCAGTGAAATTCTAGGCTTTGTCTTTGAAAAGATTTGAAGCCTGCATAAACTAAAGCACTGCTGGTGATTTCTTGCTGGGTGAGGAAACCTGTATTTTTTGTCTGATTGATAGAGCTGCTTTCTGATACTTGCCCCATTTTGTTTTGGTTTTAAGAAATCTGCTTGGCCTGGTGTTTTTGTTCTATATGAGAACAGGACACTTAAATTATCTAGGCTGCACATTTCACAATTTTTTTCCATTGGTTAAATTGTCTCTTGAGTGATACTTAAATATTCATTGAAGTTCTGGGCCTTTTTCTTTGAAATTATTTGAAGCCTGCATAAACCAAAACACTGCTGGTGATTCCCTACTGTGTTTTCCACTGTCCATCCCCTTTGTTGATCTGCTTTTAAATATGGTGATTTTTAGCTTCCCACTCTTACTGTAAATTGAGGTTAATAAGCTCCTCCCCTTTCTACACTGATGTTGATATCCTGAATTATTTATTTGCCTTTCCTTGTGCCCCATTGTCTGTTCTACTTCATTAGCTAGCTAGCTGTTGGATAAAGTAATGTATTTTACACTGTAGCAAACGACTGTTTTTAGATCAAGAGGCCACTGGATTTTCCTTCTAGTGCACTGGGAGGCAGCCTAGTCTGTTTAGGTTGGGAAAACACTTGAGAGTTTTGGCTGAAGGCTTATTAATCAGCTTATCATGTTTTTAGTACCTTTACAAAGTGTACAATTGAGTGGCTCTTGGCTCATTTATTCAAAGCAAAGTATTTTTAATGAATAATCACACTTTTATAAGCTGTTTAAAGTAGAGTGCTTTATCTATATCTTTAAGTTTGTTTGTGATAGCATTTTGTATCATTTAAGTTTGTGGTAGCATTTCACTATGGACACTCATTTACTGTGCTTTTACATTAGGAGGACTGAGATTATTCATTTAGTGGCAGTAGGCATTTACCTGGTCTATCTGAGGTGGGAAAACAGATAAAAATGCTCTAAGTATTTTTTTGCACTTCTTTACACTTGATTTGCACTGTTCTGATACCTAGATAGCATACACATGATTCAGACCTGCTGAATCTAACCTATTATTGATTCACTTGTGCATTAAACCAGCCATTGTACATTAAGAAGGGCTCCCCTACACCCTTGTGGCAGAAGAGTGTGGACCCAGCCTCGTCTGAGCTGGGGATTGCTGGAGGAGGGTCGATTGTGTGCTTTCCTATTGGTAAATTAGCTTAAAAGGGTTTTCATTTTACCTGTATTTAAGCCTCTCATTTGCACATTGCAGCAGTCTGTGCAACAGGGTTTAGCGGTGTGCTATAAAGATGCAAATGCATTGAAACTCAATTTTACCTGAGACAACTGTCAGTGGTACCCTCACAATCTTCCCTACTGCACTATAAGTGCATGGAGCAGTGTTGCCCAAGCTATCATCCATAGCCTTCAATAGAACAAGCACCTTTGTTAGTCCTATCACAAAAACTGGTCAAATAAGCCCACTCCCTTCCCTAATAGTACATACGGTAAAAACTTGCTATAATGAATGGGCAGTTTCTCATCATTTCACCAGCTGGCCAGATTGACATGGGCATCCTGAGGCAATGTAATAACTGCATCATGTATACTGACAACCACACCTCCTCCTAGAACAAATACCATATGTGAGAGATGTAATTACACTATGAAATTGGAATCAGTTCTTTCACGTAACAACAAACCGGACATCAAGCAGGTTGTCAGCACACACACTTCACCTCTCACACAAAATGAAGTCACGACACATAAACCCACATACATGGAGGTACTCACTAGAAGCCTACCAAAAGATCAGGGACCTTTCAAACATAAACCACTTGCACACACTGCTATGCAGATAGACACCACCACACAATATAACACATACAACAGTGTCTCAGACCCTCAAAATTGAATGTCTTGGTCATAGGTGGCTCCATAGTGATGCACATAGATTTCCCCCTTCACCAAGGTCACAGTCAGTTGCTTGTCAGGTGCCAGGATCCATCAAATCACAAATGCACCCAAGTTACTCAATAATAATTAATGTTATGACTCTTTCACAGTACATGTTGTGGTGAATGACTTCAGGCGCATTTCTCTAGACTATATGAAAAGACACATGACTGAACTCTCAAATTATGTGTCCCAGGCAGGTATGACTCCTAGCCTAAGCAGCATCCTACCTTCCACCAGGATGATGCCACAATATAAACAAGAAATGATTGACCTCAACAACTGGCTTAGGTTGTAGAATCAGTCCAGGGGGATCCAATATTTGTCAGCCTGGAAAGACATGGTTTACAGGCCACATTTGCTTTTCCAGAGATGGTCTGCATATGTCCTCTAGGATTTTGGAATGGCAAAGGTGCTTGCCTCCTCCATTGTGCCTTTTTTAGGCAATGTTGAGACAACAAAATTTCTGAAGTAACAAAATCCACTTGAGACAAACTCAAGGTTCTGCTGCTTAATGCTAGGAGTTTAAACTTGAAACTACACTCCCTTTAAGCACTCCTCACCTTGGAAGATGCTGACATCTGTGGAGTCACTGAGACATGGTTCAAGGTTGCAGACAGAACCTTGGCCGTGCAAGGCTACAATGACTTCCACACATTCAGACCTCAAAATGCGCATGAAATAACCAAAAGTGGAGGTGTATCCATATTCATTAAAGCCAAGTACACCTCAACACTGGTCAAGCAGTATGACTCTCTCAGACTACTCCATGTCCAATTAACTATAGGCAAAATACCCTACAACATCATTTCTAGCTACAGATCCCCCACCATGAACCAAGAAAAGCACACCACCTACCCAGACGTACTGGAATCACTCACCATGCAGGCCAACACTTTAGTCATGAGAGATTTCAACTATCCTTCCATGAAATGGGTGACATATATGAGCACGAACTTGCTTACCCAGAGGTTCCTGGACTTTGTCACTACAAATGCTCTGGAGCAAGATAGTCTGCACCCACACAAGGTGCTCAAATGTCCTAGACATAGTTACCAACATGGGAGGTCATTGCACTCCCCTCCCTGGTAAGGTCAAACCATAAATCAGTCTCATTCAAAGTAACTATTGAACCTGTTACCACCACAGGAGCAAAATAAATAAATAAATAAATAAACTTTTCCAAAGCAAACTGCAGCCTACTAAGTGAAGGTATAAAAAGTTTTATACCCCCCGCAATCACAGACAACAATGACTCCTATGCAGAGGTGGTACACAAATGCCCTGTACAAACTCCGCTGTACCTGACTGGCTTAAAATCAGGTCGACCTGAAATAACAAGCCACCCTGGTGGACTTCAATTATAAACAGGTTATATAACAAAAAGAATAAACTGATGTCTAAGAACAAGAGGGAACTGACTCAGTAAAGGAAGAATTCCCTCCACAGCTTGAACAAGCAAATCAGAAATCTTGTAAAGTTCTCTAAAGCTAATTATGAAGCTAAAATAGCACCCCTAGCAAAAGATAATCATAAGGCATTCTTTAACTATGTCTGATATCTAAAAGAGAATGCCCAACTATGTGCCAAACTGGCAGTAGATAGTACCACTCATGCTATACTGGAGGAAATTGCCAACCTGCTAGCCAATAGATTTGGTACAAACTTCACCCCCCTATCCCCACCAGCCATACCTCAAAGCATACATGACACCAGTCCTCTGCCTAGTATCTCTAGAGATCATGTCATATCAATGTTCTCCAAGACCAAAAACACAGCCTCAGTGGGACCAGATAATATCCTAGGTTGATTATTAAGCAATCTAAAGCAGGACCTAGTGGACCCACTTGGTGTTCTCATTAACCATAGCATACGAACTGACTTTTTCCTTCACAGTGGAGAACAGCAACAGTAATCCCCCTGCACAAAGAGGGGCCATCAACCTAACCTGGGAACTATAGACTTATAAGTCTAACCAGTCTCATCTGCAAGGTCATGGAATGAATCATCATGGACCTTATCAACAAGGACATATGCGATCTTCAAACTCTAGACCTAACCCAGCTTGGCCTTACTAAGGGTAGATTATGTTTATTAAACCTAATAGACTTCTTTGAGAAAGTCACCAAAGCCCTGGATGAAGATAAGACAGTGCATACTGCCTATCTCAACCTGGCCAAGGCACTTGACACAATCCCACTTGGGTATCATTGAGAAACTCTCCCAGTTGGGGACTAACCCTTATGTCACTAGATGGGTGGCCAAGTTTGCTGATGATTGCAAATTGGGTGCAATCACTGAGTCCCTCAATCATGTTAACATATTACAGGAGAGACTAACACAGACAAATGACTGGTGCCAAAGCCACGGTCTAAAACTAAACACAAAAAAGTGTATTATCCTATTTGGCAAAGTGGAATTCCCTGCTAATTACAATACTGACAGCACCTCCCTAAGTTTAAACCCAGTGGTGCAAGATCTGTGAATACAGGTAGATAGCAATCTGAACTTTGACCACCAAGTTTCCACAGTGGGAAGGAAAGCCTTCTATGTTGCGCATCTCATACGTAAAGGCATTGCATCCAGGTCTAAGGATGTTATAACTTCACTGTAGTCGAACCTCATCAGACCATTAATTGAGTACAATGCTCCCTTCTGCATGCATCTCCCCAAACACCTGCAGCAGCTGGAGAGACCACAGAGGTTTCTCACCAAGAAAATACAGAGCCTCCAAACCATGACTTACATGGTTAGACTGAAATCTCTGTGGGTGTACTCTGTATCATATAGGCTGCTGAGAGGTGACATTGTCTGGCCTACAGAGCAGTCTCTGACCCTGCCCTAATGGATATGCTGCACATCTGGAAGTCAAATGGCACAAGAGTCACTCACGCTAGGGATTTTAACCTAGCCCGTGACATTAACAGAACATGCTGGAGAGACAGATATATTTCCCAGAGATTGCCACTACTCTGGAATAAACTTCCAATTCACATGAAGCAGAGCTCCTCACTGACCCTATTCAAGTGCAACCTGGACAAATGGATGGGAAACTGCAAATTCACCCCAGAGCTGGCACCCATGTTCCTCATGGACAGGGGTACTTGGTGTTTACTCTGTGAATTATGTCTGTCTAACCAAGGACAATTGAGACAACCCAGGGTTAACACGGCTAGGCTTGTAAGGCTTGTAAGGGCTGTAGGGCCACTAGCCCAATACCCTCCTATGAACCTATGAACCTAAGCTGAAATATTCTTCCCTGTTATTTATGATGAGTTGGTATATGAACGTTTGGAGGGTGTGGGGAATGCAGAAGGGGCTTGCCCCCCTGCAGAAAGAAGTCTTAATGAGAAGAGCAGTTTCTGATTTTCTCTCTTCTCTGTATTTTCAGTCTTTTTTTCAGCTTTTCAGCACCTGAGTGCCATCATTTCAGTAGGGATCCTGCAATAAAGGTAAGCATACAAGACACAGTGCTGGAATTCCACAACAGTGCAGCACAGCCCTTGAAAAAATTAGAAACACACAGGGTATGTAAATATTCATACAACAAATAATTACAGTAAGATTTGTCAGTGAGGCATAGATGTCAATAATGATGACCCTGCCACAAAGGTATCCCAAAAAGCTGCCATGTGCTATATATGACTAGAGTAGTGACTTTCAATAAGCCATTTTTTCCCCGAGTGTTAGCTAAATAACAGTTTATTGGCACTAAGAAGCCTGCAGCCTTGATGTCTTAAGTATCATGGCTCTTTGATGGGTTAAAATGTGGATCTAACAACAGCATTGCTAAGACACATTATTAAAATATTCATTTCTATATTGTTCGTTCACATCTGTAGACATAGTTTTTGCTGTTGAAATTAGTATTCATATTGGTGATCTGTCATTCAGTTCCTTAAACACGAGACTGCAATATGGTTACTGCATAAGTTAAAAAGTCTCGTCTTTTCTTTCAGGTTGTTGGCTTCTTTAGGGTAAAACTACTGTTTAAAGAACACTACCATATTAAAGCTTACCGTTGCTGCTAAGAGCAGAAGCTTCAGAGTGTTAATTAGTCCAAAAATAATGACATAGGGTTTTAAAATAAGGCACCATCTTGTGGGAAGGGAGAGAGACAACCCAAACAGCATTTTTGTTTTTCCCCTTTCTGTCAGTAGTAAGGATTTCCAAAGCAAGTTTCTTTCTTTTTCATTCCTGCTCTAGACCTGTTTCACATGACCTTTCAGGCTTCTAGCTACCACCTGCCCTACAACTGTAATTGGCTCTTCATTTAGTCTTTATGGCTGACCCTAGACATGACTGATTTTCATCTTTGTGGTCCAGTGTGTTACAGACAGGATCGCTTCTGGTGCTCACAATTAAGTATGACAGGGAAAGGTCCCAGACTAGTGGCAAAGAGTCAAGAGCCATCATTACCCTTCTCTTCCCTAGATAAGTGAAGCAGCATGCACTGACATTAACTGTGCATTACGAATGCTTCTGCACCAGGCATTCAAGTCCACTGCCACATCAACCCCACCCTTTATTTTTGCTTTCCTTTCAACCAGCCACAACAGTCTATGGGTGAGGGTAGATGTAACTGTATGCATTTTTCCTTAGTGGAAAGAGCAGTTTGTAATCACTGAGACCATACGTGTCATTTAACCGTGCACTCAGATGTACAGCGTAGATTAGCACTTGTCTCCACTTTGCTTCTGTGCCATCAGGATGGCTAAGGAGTTTTGAAAAAACTTGGCATTTTTATTCTATAGAAACCTGATTTTAATTTTCAATTACAAGTTATTTTTTTTGGAAAAGCTTACAATATCATCAGCTGATAACTGGTCTTATTTTCAAAAAAGGCTTCAGTACAACATATATATCATGCTCAGGGAGATGACAAAGATCTTCTTCTCTGCCTTGAAGTAAATATATTGTATTCTTTGCATTTAATCTAACCTTTATGAAGACTTACCACTATTCACAGAAGTCACCAGTACTAATTTATCTGAAAATCATCCAAGGTATAAATATGATTCTAGTCCAATACTTTATAAAGATATGTCCATCCATTTATCCATCCAACCTAACTCCTTTTTCACATTTTTGTTTATTGGGTCAGGTATCACAGTAACAGTGGCAATCATCTTATTCTGGAGCTTTTCTCCTGAGGCCTCTGCTGAAAATGGGTACATCATGATCCAGTCAGACTTCTCCAGAGCCAATGTCCACACTGCCTGGAATGTCAAAGAAAAAAATGCCCCTTTGTTAAAAAAAATGTTGGCAATACTGCATGCCATTTCCTTTAGGTTAATCACTCCACAAACTGTCTCATGACCCCCTCAGATAATTAACAGATTTGCTTGGGATCATGCCAGAGTGAAGGTAAAGAAGTCTGTCTAAGATTTAGCATTACATAAATGTTTGCATTTTTGCATACAATTATCTAGCGAGACAACAGCCAGGCCAGATGTCCTGGGGATACATACGAGATGGTAAATTAATGCTACCGACATCTTTGCGTGCCATGCTGTCCATAATGAAAAGAGGGAAAATGACCAACCATTTGATGTCATAGAAGCATAAAGCCCTGACTTTAGCACAGATGACCAAAGTTCATATAGTGACTTGGGAATCTGTATCAGCTGGCAAAGGAAGATGGGAGTAAGTGGCCATTCCTGCTTGCCTATCCCAGAGAGAGGGTGATGGCCCTGTTTGCCACATGGGTGACACCTAAAGAGGGCAGTAGGTTTCTACCCCAATGGAGCTCAGGTCTGTTAAGTTCAAACTGCCATGTTCAATCACACTGTGAGTGGAGGAGAACCCTTGGAGGGTAGCTATAGCAGAGTTCAGAATAGCTGATGCTGTGGAGGGAGGTGGGCCCCCACCAGTGGAGTTGCTAGGCCTCCCTGCATGACCCTGCAAGACCAGCAAGGCTGGATCTCTTAATACCACCACTTCATGCTGTAAGTGGCTGAACTCATAGGATTCCCTGGCAGGAGCAAGTGGGCCAATTGGATACTTTTAGAGGGATCCCTGGACTTAGTCTTACTAGCATGCCAAAAAAAGGACAGGGACGATTATCTTTCATTGAACAGAATGACAGTTAAATCACCACTGCAATGTATTTCCAGTTCATGGACTATGCCAACTGCTGCAATGTTTGTGTTCTGTGCTCTTCAAAATGGGAATATCCCTTTGAATGAAGTACTCTGTGCAAAAGTGAGATATCCTAATAAGATGTTTTTTTCAAACCTCAACATGATGGAAGTAAGGAGAGGTAAGTAGAGTAAATAAAGGAGCATGCTATCCCCAAGTAATTTTTTACATAGTTTTAGTACTTATTTCTGCAGAGTATGTGTACTCATAGGTTTTAGTCTGTACGGTAACTCTGTTATCTTACTTGTCCCATCTTACCATACCTTTTAAGTGCACCATCACTTCCGCTTATAACTCTATACACAGTTCCATGGCATGTGCCAGCATATCTGTTTACCTACACATGCAACCATATACTTAGTTCCATTAAAGTAATCCAAGCTTCTAATTTTGTTCCTACTCTTAGCTCTGTTCACTGTATACTTACACCAAGTATGTAATTTTGCATTCCTTCTCAAAACTGTTACTGCATCCACTTTGAATTCTATTTTTTTTTTGCCTTCTAAACTTGTATGATTTTAAAACTTGCATTTTTGTGGAAACTATTTACAACCTAAATCTTATATGGAGTATCAACAATGTGCAACATAAACTTGTAGATTAAAATATACTGTACAAGATATTATATGATTAATGAGAAATACCTGTAGTGTGTAACTTGTAATAAAACGTCTATATGTTTATATAAATTGATATAACTTCTTCACTAAGGTGATATAACTTCATCTATACTATGTAACAGCTATTGTGAAAATGATGGAAATATTTTTGAAAGTGTACACTCCATTTGTATTTTACTGGGACTTTTTTTGTTGTATTATTTGTATTTATTGTTGCCTCCTCTTGGGTCTCCACTGAAAACTGGCTGTAACTCAGATGGGGAACCCACTAAATCAAAACATAAATATATAAAATAACAAATGAAAAGTATGATCTGTTATCAAGGATTCTCCTCAGTAGGATTACAATTAGGATAAATCTGCCTTATTGGTTCAGTTCAGGTATTATTCTCTGAAGCTTTAATGCTCAGAAGCAGAGATACCCACTGCTAAAACACTCTATGCCATTTTCACTGGTCTAGGAGAATCTACTTAACCAATGCACTCTCCATGTTGTTTCTGGCACTTGGATAATATAGATCTTGAGCCTGATGTTTTTAATCCAAAAGTTTCTATATTCCATACTAATTTTTTTAAATAACAAATTTATTAAGAAACACAACTTGCACATAAAGAAACACTTAAAAAAAAGTGTCATTCATTAATTTGGTGACAGATGAAGACCACTAAATGTACATTTATTAGCAGTAAAGCTGTACAACAGCAGCAAATTAGTGTTAACAAATATCAATAGTTCATTACAGATTACATGCAAGAGCAGCACCGTTACCATACAATGAATACAAAACATGACTGGCTCTACTGGAGCTCATCTTGCATTTGTAAATATTGATACTTTTCCGTTACAATTCTAATGAGCGCTTGGAATCTTAGCAAGCGCTCTCAATGATCTAATAGTCAGCACTTAAGGCTCCTGAAAAATCTTGTCATGAATGTTAACACCAACCAGAACCTGAGAAAGAAAGAAAGAAAGAAAGAAAGAAAGAAAGAAAGAAAGAAAGAAAGAATGAAAGAAAGAAAGAAAGACAGAAGAGTCTTCCTTCCTTACAATTATTACACTCCACATATTTTACGGGTTTGCTTATGTTAACCTGGTACATTCCCAAAGTTGTCAACTTATTTTTGGAAGAAACGTCTGTGGTGCCATGAAGATGCAGTGGTGGTTGTTTTTGTTAGTTTTGGGGAGTTGGGGGTGCAATCCAGTTAGCGAGGTCTGAAAAGTACACTTTTTCATAGCCGTTAATTTCACACCTCCTGAATCAGAGACAAACCTAAAAGTATTCGTGGACAAAAGCCAAACTCAAGGGCACATTTTAGATATCGGCTCTAATAACAATAAAGGGATTTGAATAAGGTCCATTTTTTGAAGCAGACCAGATCTTTAAATATAACTTCTGCCATTATTATTTCAGGGTGATCCACCACCTTTCCGCAAATGGATTCTCAATTTTAGGGTGGAGAAGAGCAACATTTTAAGTCAAAATCACAAACATCACTGAAAAACAGGGATAGTTCAGAGTTGTATATGTTATTTATTTCAGCACAAGATCCCATGGAATACAGATGTCAAGAAACATACTGCCAAATCCATTTTCAAAAATTTAAGTTTCAGTCTCTTAACTCAAAATCACAAAAAAGATGGAAGGTACCAGGTTCGTGATTACAGGGGATTTTATATTGAAATTAATAAGGACAGTGTTAACATCTCTCTTTGGGAAATGGATGAAAAGTGGCAGTAATACAGAGCATTATTTTGTGACTAGTGCAGTCCTTGCTCTTTTACCACAAAAAGCTACAACTCTGATTCAGGAGATACCAGAATGCGCATGCTAGCGCTAGCGCATTAGAACTTTTGCCTCGATAATGGAAAAATACCTAAATATCTGACTGCTGCCCTTCTCAAGTAAATTCACTGAGACATAAATCATACTGTGGTAATAAGCTTTATCGTTCAGAAAAGAGTTTATCAGCTTAGTGAACAAATCCAGAGGCTAACTTAAATATAAAGAAAACTAGTACTTTCTCTGTTTAAGTGGTGCATTTTGGAATATTCTCCAGTCATAATTCACACACTCTAAACTACAGGAATATAATGCAATAATCTATTTATTTCATCAATAAGAATAACAGCCCAGACTGTTACATTTCTAAGTATGGTTCTCATGATCTCATGCTGCAACACTCCACTATTACAAAATTTGTGATAATAGCAAACACAAATCGAGTCTATATTAGAAGAATCAAAAGACTAAACATCAAACGGCCTAAAGGCCAAAAATACTTGACCTCGAAGTGATTTTTATGAGATTGCAGTACAGCGAAGATCAGAATATTTGCCCTTTCCTCACTGTAGTGCGATCTCAGAGTTGATATATATATTTAGTGGGGAGTGTGGGGGGCACAGCCCGCCACAATAGTGAGTTTGAGGTCTGGCATTTTCGGCCTTTAGGCCATTCAATGTTTAGTCTTTTTGTTCTTCTAATATAGACCCAGTCAAAACACAGTGCCACACTATATGTATTTTTCCTAACTGCATTTGCATGACAGTGTATTTTGTTCACACTACAGCATTCACAAACAAAGCTTGACTATACCTTCTTATCTCAACTAGAAATAAGAAGTTATAGCTTAATGTCTGAAATAATGTCAGAGCACAAAATAGTTTTCTGACCTAGTTTGCATAGTAGCAATGTCAAAAAAGAATTCCTATTAAAGGAATCCATTCTGAAACTTAATAATACATCTAAGCAGTGATAAAATAGCTCAGTTTCCTTTTCTAAACATACTTCAAGCTTATTGTGAATGGTGTTAACCAGAAGTATTTGCATAAAATGTTGCAACAAACTGTTTTTTCTTGTTCATTTACTGGCCAAGCAAATTGTTGAGATCACAAAAGAATGCAGATTAGTAGTCCTGTCCTGGCATAAATCTGCTGGGTCTTTCCAGTATGATGAAGTGATAGCTCTGATCAAAATGGATAACCAATAAAGCCACACATACAAGCTGTTCATATCCTAAATTCATACACACAGGTTGGGGCCATTAAAAAGACACTCCCTGGGATTCAATAACTCCTACACTTAGTGTACACTGTCCTGAGTGAAGAGACAAAAATACAGTTGTGTACACTTACCATAAATGTAGACGTTCTAGTGTATTCACTGTTGCAGTCATCACATTTGGGTTACCTGCCTGCAGGTAGCCCTCAGCCAGCCTGAATACCAGAGTCTTCTGATTTCTTTCTGCATCAGATGCTGTCGCTTCTTCCATGACATCAGGTCATCAGGGGTATAACACATGCAGCCGATGCCATTTCATCAGTTTTGCTTGCCCCAAATGTCAGGTGCCCCCACAATAGGAAGCAATTATATGGTATGGAACACCCCCAGCAAAAATCCAATACACAAGATATAATATATGCCAAACAAGAAGGAAAAGGTAAAAGTCAAGAAAAGCCAGGGGGCTGGAGGGAGGGTAACCAAGACTGCAACAGTGAATACACTCCAACATCTACATTTACGGTAAGTGTACACAATTGTACTATGTTCTTCATGTTTCACTAATTGCAGTCATCATATTTGGGTTGATTCTAAAAGCTAAGGAAGGGTGGAGGTAGTTAAAGAGCATTAGGGCTAGCAATAAGGCCCTGTAAGACTGCTGTGGTAAATCTAGCTCTGGATTTAGAAAAGATAGGCAGGTGGTAATGCTTGGTGAAAGTATGTACAGAGCTCCAGGTTGCAGCTTCCAGGATGTCCCTGGTAGGGACTCCTCTGAGAAATGCAGTAAAGGTAGATGCAGCCCTGGTGGAATGTGTTCTTATCCCCTGTGGGGTAGGTTTTCCATGGTGTTTGTAGCAGAAATGAATGCAATGGGCTATCCATTTGGGAATGGTTTGCTTTGAAATGACCTTCCCCTCTGCCCCTGCAGCAAAGCTAACTAGCAGCTGGTCAGATTTTCTGAGAGGCTTAGTCCTGTCCAAACAGAATCTAAGCTGTCTATGTACATCGAGAGAATGTAGTATCCTTTCCCCTTTATTCTGAGGATTAGGGACAAAAGTAGGCAAATGAATGGACTGGTTTAGAGCTACACTAGACACCACCTTGAGCATAAAAGATGGATTAGTCCTGAGGGAAACCCTGTCCGCATGGAAGATAATGAAGGGTTCTACTGCCATGATTCTTGCTGAAGTGATGGATAGAAGTAAAGCTGTTTTCCAAGAAAGGAATTTCAACTCTGCTGTAGCAGTTCTGGCCCCTCTAAGGAATTGTTTTAGCAGGGGATGAGAGTAAAGGGGTGGCTCAGTATTATAATGTGCTGATATGGCAGAGGCATGAATCTTAATTGAAGAGAAAGATAGGTCTTTGTGGAGCAATTCTGTTAAGTAATCTAGAATATGAGGTTAGCTGAGCACCACTGTGCCCATCCCCTGAGCCTGGCTCCAGGAACAGTATGTTTTCCACTTTTCTGAATAGGATTTCCTAGTACTAGGCCTCCTTGCCTCAAGAATGACATCCAGCACCTGCTTACTGAGGGTTGCTGGAGGTGATCTCAGGGAATCAGCCAGGCTGCAAGGTTCAGGGTTTGAAGGTGAGGGTGCAGAATCTGGCCCGCCTGTTGGGACAGCAGAGAAGGGGTCTGAGGCAGGTGCCAAGGTTGTAGCACTGTCAGACTGTGCAAAAGGGGGTACCAGTGCTGGTGTGGCCAGTCTGGTGCAATCAGTAAATCAGTATTGTCCTTGATTTGTCCTGTTTGATCTTTAGTTGAACCTTCGAGAGGAGAGGCAGAGGGGGAAAGGCATAAACTGAGAGGCTTTCCCAGGTAAAGGACAGGGCATCTACTTTCCAAGCTTGACTGTGGGGAGTTCTGGTGCAGAATTTGTTCAACTGGTAGTTCTGAGGGGAGGCAAACAGGTCTACCTCTGGTGTCCCCCATTTGTTCCTCAAGAGGTTGAATATTTTGGGTTCCAGTTTCCATTCGTGTGGGTCCATGAGATTTCTGCTTAAGTCGTCTGCCAGTGAATTTAGTTTGCCTGGCAGGAATTGAGCTTGTAGGTTCACTTGGTAGCTCAAGGCTGTGTTCCACAGAGCCATGGCTAGTCTGCAGAGTGGGTAGGAATGTGTTCGCCCCTGCTTGTTTATGTACCACATAACGGTGGTGTTGTCTGTCTTTACCAATAGTTGTCCTGGAAGAATAAGGTTTTTGAAGGCTGTCAGAGCATTCAGTACAGCTAATATTTATTTTTGATTGATATGCAGGTGCATCTGTTTTGGGTTCCATTTGCCCTGAATGCACTGCCCTGCCATGTGAGCCCCGCATGCATAGTCTGATGCGTCTGTTGTTAGGGTTTGGGTGGCAGGGGGTAGTGTGAAAGGGAGTCCCCTGTAGTGGTAGCAGGTCTCTGCCCAGCAAAGGAACTCTGCCCTTAGACAAGGAATGATAGGAATCATTGTTTCCAGGTCCTGAGAATGTTGACACCATAGAAGTTTTAGATATCATTGAAGTTTCCTCATATGCAGTCTTGCATATGGAATTAACAGAATGCAAGAGAACATGAACCATAGGGCTTGCAGAATTTTCCTTGCATATAGCTGAGTTTTTGTGGCCAGTAGTTTGAAGTAGGTTGTCAAATGAACTTGTTTCTCTGGAGTGAGGAATGCCATCTGGGAAGTTGTGTTCAAGCTTGCTCCCAGGAATACAATCTGCTGGCAGGGTAATATGTGTGATTTCTTCTACTGGATGTACCCCAGTGAAGTTAGAAGTCTCTTTACAAATGCCAGGTGCTGTAATAGCAAGTCCTGACTCTCTGCCTGAATCAGGCAATCATCCAAGTATGGGTAAATCTGAATATTTCTCTGCCTGCAAAATGCAATGGCTAGAGCTAGGCACTTTGTGAATACCCTGGACACAGTAGATAAGCCAAAGAGAAGTGCAGAGAACTGATAGTGCACAGAGCCTGCCCCGAAGCCTAGGTATTTTCTGCAGGATTCCCTTATTGGGATGTGCAGGTAAGCTTCTTTAAAGCCTAGAGTTGCCAGCCAGGCATCCTTGGCTAGCATAGGAAGAAGCTGCTGAAGAGTTAGCATTTTGAATTTTGGAACCACCAGAAAGGTGTTGAGAATAGAGAGGTCCAGGATAGGATGCCAGGAGTTTTCTTTTCTGGGAACCAGGAACAGTCTTGAATAAAAACCTTGTCCCCTTTGTTCTGTTGGGACAGGTTGAATAGATCTGATACTGAGGAGAGAGAGCACTTGTTTTTTGGGCCTCTGCCCACTGGTTTGGGGGGAGGTCTGGCCATCCATTTGGAGTTGGCAGTAAGTGGAAGTGGAATCTGTATCCTAGGGAAACTATGTTTAAAACCCATTTGTCTTGGGTAATGAGTTCCCAGTTTTTTGCATGCAGGGCGGGCTTTCCTCCTAAGGGAACAAGTAGTTGAGCAAGGCTTGGTAGAGTTAAGGAAAAGTCATTGTGCCATTTTTCCATAGGGTGCTGGCTTACTACTCCCTACTTTGGAAATGGGCCCCACCCACTGCTTAGATCTGTGCACAGCCTGAGACTGAAGTCTTGGTGGTCTGCTGCTCCTGGGTTTGGACTGAGAAGGCCTGGAAGGGACTGGAAAGGACCAGTTCTTTGAAGGCCAATGCCTACTGAATCTAGGTGGCCATACTTGTAAGAAATCTTTAACGGTTTGCATAGATTTAGCTTTTTCCTACATCCTTTTGAGGACTTCTTCTGCTTTGTTGCCAAAAAGGCGCTCTTGGTGTAAGGGTGCATCCAGTAATTTAGCTTTAACATGATCTGGCAAGTTTTGTTCTTTAAGCCTAGCATGCCTTCTAAGTACAGAACCAGTGACAGCAGCCCTGCAAGATGCTTCTAAAGCATCAAAACCACATTGCAAGCCCTGCAAGATGCTTCTAAAGCATCAAAACCACATTGCAAAGTATGTTTACCTACTTGGTCACAGAATGCATTAACTCTTGTAAATTATAGTTTTCAGCACACTCAGGAATCAACATAATTTTCTGTTAAATTAATTCCATAATATGCTGCTGATACTTTAACATATGAAACTGGCAATTTAAATCCCTAATGGCCAAAGTAGCAAAAGTATATACCTTCTTACCCCATCTGTCTAAAGCTCTAGAATCCCTATCAGAAGGGGTAGGATTTTTGGCAGTAGTAGCCTTAATGCCTTTTGGTCCTTGGGAAATGGTCTCTGGATCCGCAGTAGGATTCTTCAAATGGAATTTGTGAAAGTCAGGTACTCTGTAGTACCTGTCAGGTTTCCTGGGAGCTGGAGGCAAAGTGTCTGGGGTAAGGCAAATAGTTCTGGTGCTGAACAAGGCACAAAACTGACAGTGAGGGACGTCATGGTCTGGGCCTAAACAGGTGATGCAGTAAGAATGAAAATCTCTATGAGGTATTTGCTTTCCACAGGCAAGACAATTGTTAATTTTTTCTGACATCAGTTAGAGCAAGAAAAAAGGATCCCCAATGGGGTACTTATCTTTTTGAAGACTTTAGGTCTGAAACTCGAAAACGAAAATTTCAGGAGTCGGCCAACCGGCACTTGCGAACTGCTTCTGCTTCAGGCACCGCACGGCAAGAAAGACTGATGTAATGGCTTCGGCTGCATGTTTTATAACCCTGATGACCTGACATCATGGAAAAAGCGACAGCATCCGATGCAGAAATCCGAAACTCTGGTATTCAGGCCGGCTGAAGGCTACCAGCAGGCAGATAACCCAAATGTGATGACTGCAGCAGTGAAACACGAAGAACATCAGGCATAATTCATACCTTCTTCCTCCTAATTTTAGTTTTCCTACTGGTTTTCTTGCAGCTTTAAATACTGGGGGGATTCATAAAGGTTAGCACATGGTGTAGACTACATGTACACTTAGTATAATCTTTCTGAGTGACAAAAAATGTGGTAGGGATATTCTTGAATACTGATCGTGTACATGTAGTGCAGGTGTTATTGAATCTAGCCCTCTCATACTACAGGGTATTTCACTCAATCCAACAGGAAATTTTACGTGCTATGTTGAATCATAAAACATGAACATTAGAACAAATCAAATTTATGACACAAGATTGTCTTATGGTGATCTCAATATGGGTATCTGCTACAGCTTGAAAACCCCTCAGTTTTACTTCTAAAGGGGGTCTAGTAACCATCAAACAGAAAAAGACGTTATTTTTAATACATATGGTAAACTTTTGAGCTTGGAAATTAACTTCACAAAGTATTCTCTGTGGTGTCTGTGCCCTCCTCTCAATTGTTTATATTTATAGGTTCATAGGTGTTTACTAGGCTAACAACCACAAGGGACTTTTTAATTCTAGCCATGCATCCCAAATCTCTGACAAGTTCTGATACCCTTGATAAGTGTAAGCAGGGGCTTGGGAGACAAATTATTTACAAGCAGGGGCCTGGGAGAGGAACCATTTACAGGTTGCCTGTGCCCAATAGAGACATTGGTGCCAAACCAGGGATGAATTTCCTGTTCCCCATCCAACTGTCCAATTCGCAATTGAATTGGGATAGGGAGGAGCTCTGCTTCACATGGATGGGGCACCTGTTCCAGAGATGGGGAAGTCTCTGGGATACATACCTGTCTCTCCAGCATGTACTATTTATATCACAGGCAAGGTTTAAGTCTTTAGAATGGGTATTCTGGTACTATTTGTTTTGTGGATATGCACGAGGTCCATCAGAGTGGGGTCTGACAATGCCCTGTATGTCAGGCATAGATCTCCCCTCAAAAGCTTGTAGGAGACAGAATACAGGTATAGGGTCTTGAATCAGTCTGAATATGGCATTTTACTTATGTCCTGTATTCATTTAGTGAGGAATCTCAGTGGACATTCCAGTTGTTGGATATGCCTGGTTAGGTACATACCTAAGGGGGCATTGTACTCAATGACAGGTCTGATGAACACTGAATACAGTGGAACAATGACTTCCTTGGACTTAGATGTCACACGTTTGTTTATAAATTTCATAACAAAGAATGATTTCCTCACTAATGCAGACACATGATAGTCAAAGGCTAGATTACTGTCTATGTGTATCCCGAAGCCTTTGACTACTGGGTCATCTCTATGGGGTGTGTTGGCAATCTGATAATTACCAGGAGTGGATGACTTCCCAAAGGATACTATTATGCATTTCTTGACATTTAGTTTTAGTCCATGGATCTGACACCAGTTGATTGTCTGTGTCAACCCTTCCTGGAGAACATTTGAGTCAGTGTGGGATTCAATGACAACTCCTAATTTACAATCATCTGCAAATTTTGTCAGCAGAGACCACTAACATTGGCCTTGACTTCAGAGAAGTAAATACCAAAATGGAGCAGTCCAAGGACTGATCTCTGAAGGACTCCACTTGTGACTGGTCTCTTTGTGGAGGTAGACTTCCCTATTCTAACTTCCTGGGTCCTATCTGTGAGCCAGTTGGCTATCCACCAGATGACATAAAGGTTTGTACCTAACCTCTTGAGTTTGTCAACAACGCCCAAGTGGGTATTGTGTCAAATGCTTTGGCCAGGTCAAGGAAGACAGTGTGAACCACTTTGAATTCATCCACTGCTATGGTGACGTTCTCAAAGAAGTCCACCAGACTGAGTAGGCATGACCTGCCCTTGATGAAACCAAACTGGGTTGGGTCCAGTGTCTGGAGGTTTACTATATCACCACTGATCATTTCCATGATAATTCTTTCCATGGCTTTACATATAAGACTTGTGAGACTTATGGGTCTGTAGTTTCCAGGGTCTGTAGATGGCCCAACTTTGTGCAGAGGGATGACTGTTGCAGTTCTCCATTCATGAGGCACAAAGTCTGTTTGGAGGCTACAGTTAAATAGCAAATCCAGGCAGCCTGATAGGTCATGTTTCTTGCTATTTTGAAGGCATCCTGAGAGATTGTCTGGGCCCATTGATGCAGTGTTTTTGGCCTTAGAGAGATCATTAAGGACCTGTTTCCTAATGATAGCAGGGGGAGTTATATTTTATGGTATTTCCTGAGGAAAGCTTGAGTGGGACAGAGGGGTAAAGTTGGATTTGAATTTATTGGCCAGTAGGTTTGCTATATCATCTGGCTCAGTATAGATGGTTTCATTTACAATAAGCTGAGCACACAATTGCGTATTGCCTTTGAGGTTGCGGACATAGCTAAAAAATGCCTTGTAGTTGTCCTTGGCCTGGGAGGCCACATTTACCTGAAATTTAGTTTTGATAGACTTTATTTGTCCTCTAAGTTGTTTGTTTAGTTTGATGAGAGTGCCTTTAGCCTGCTAGGTGTTGCACCTCCTAGTTTTTGCCATGATTGTCTTCCTTCTGTTATACAGCCTACTGACTTTTGATTCCACCATGGTGACTTGTTTTTTGAGTTAGATCTTTACTTCTACCTGGTGGGTACAGCTGCTATTAACATGCTTGTACAGGGTTTCTTTGAACAGTTCTGCATAGGCAGTAGTGTTTTCAAGGTTTATGGGGGCTTGGAATTTTGCCATGTTGTCACTTAATAACAGGAGGTTAGCCTTAGAGTAGTTCCTGAATATTCCAGGTTTAGCTGGGGGTCTAGGTTTTATTTTTAGTTCAAAGAAAACCATTTTGTGGACTGACCTTACCAGGTAAGACATTACAGTAGGGGGTGTGCAGCACTCTCCCATATTAGTGGGGACCAGATCTAGTATGGTTGCACTTCTGGTTAGTCTAGTAACTATCAAATCTAGTGAGTTTGTGTTTACAAAATACAGGAATCTCTCTGCCTGCACATTTGGTGTTGTATAGGATTCTCATTTAATAAGCTGATCTCTCAGATCTTGTTTAACTTTCTAACCCTATTTGGCTCATAAGGTTTGAAATAATAAACACAGCATAAAGTCTACCTTGTGGGTTATCCCAGGAAGGTTTATAATACTGTAAGGGGCTGTAAGGGAAAAAAACAGTAAAAATATACTGTTTGTGAAAGGGGATCTCTAACAGCAAATATTTCACTGTAGTATTTTTCTAAATCCTTATTAAACACAACCTGCCTCTGTTTAAGAAACTTGAAGAAGGAAAACCTTTTTGTCAACCACTGTTTGATTCATGACCAGCTATCACTGAATGACATTATATAACCATTCCTTATATCAAACTGCCCACTGTAGAAGGGCAGAAGTTCCACAA
Organism: Protopterus annectens; assembly: GCF_019279795.1. Taxonomy (NCBI): domain Eukaryota; kingdom Metazoa; phylum Chordata; order Ceratodontiformes; family Protopteridae; genus Protopterus; species Protopterus annectens. The sequence continues at coordinate 177,838,309 of NC_056745.1, read as the reverse complement.
AAGTATTGACATATCCAAAAGTTGCTGCCCCTTTATAAATGAATATAGTTTTTTTAGAGCCTGAAATGTAATCAATAAAGTATGCTTCTATACTTCTATATGGTTGCAACATGAGGCATCTACTCCAATCTAAAGCACAAGATGTTTGCATTAAATATCCTTATGTTAATCTACACCAACCTAATATGAGCTTTCTGGTTATAGGCAGAGTTGATGCAAAGTGCATATACTCTCTAACAGGGGACACCTGACCCTATTTTGGACACAGGGTTGTACATATGTAGCAGAATCTCATATACTTTCTACTTCATATATAGGAAGATGTTTAAGAAGCTGTTTATTTCTCAGAGGGCTCAGAATATGCCTGAATAAATGCCTGAATAAATGCCCACTAATTATAGCTGTAAGTTATTTCAGGAATACATGCATGGAGTTTGGATTTGATCTGCTATGTTTAGATAAGGTATATGGTCTGACCCCAGGTAAAGAACAACATATTTCGTGTATTACTCCAGGAGAAGGAAAAAGCACTTTCAGATGCTTGATGCCTTCTTGCCTCCCCATTGACATGAAACATTTTAGTGCTTATGTTCATGTGTAGACATCATGCAGAGATAACCCCCCCCCCCTCCACAATAGCTGGTTTATAAGAGGAAATATTTACTGTCTGATTTTGACTTAAAAAAAATCACAGACCCATTGGCAAAAAAGAAATTAAGAAACTAAAAGCTCCTACAGTTCACAAGAATAACAAAATAAGAAAACATGAACATACATAAATAAAATTGAGTAATTACTACTAGTTTTGTGTATTTTTGACAAGATATGTAATGGGTTTCTTTCATTTATTTATTATGTCTAATTTTAATACTGAATAAACAAAATCCCCTTTACTTATAAAATAGAGCAAGGTTCTTCAGTATATTTCAAACTGAAACGTTTTCTTTAACACTAATTTCATAGTCACACACACTCACACACACACACACACACACACACACACACACACACACACACACACACACACACACAGTTTTAGTAACTTATAATATTTAAAGTTAATAAAATAATCAGTTTATTAGCAATATTGAATATTTTGTTAAATCTTTCAATACGCTTTTATCCACTATTATGTTAATTAGCTGTTTTAATATTCATAAACATGTTTTTGATTTTGAAAGTACCAGCATAAATATACTCATTTATTATTTAACATTTATTAGAATACTGCCATTTTAACAACACTTAACAAAGCTATTTTTTTCATGTGCGTCTCTTTAAATATCTAACCTATTTACATATTTCTTAGTTAAAGTTATGCTCTCCCTTAGCGGGAGTCATCTGTGGTGTCATTTGCTAGATGCATTAATGAAGAAGTGTGTTCTCTTATCAAAATGAGGCATCCAGCAAATAGGTGGATGGATCATGTGAGAGAAGACCTGCAACAGACAGGCATGAGTGTTGAAAAGGGTAGGAAAGTGGCACCGAATAGAGAGAGATGACATGATAATGTAACCGCTTGTGGAAAATGGTAAAAAGGGGGTAACGATAACTCTGCTTCTGCTGTTGTCTTCTCTTATCCAAAGTCACTATTGCTTTTAAAATGAACACTTTGAAAATAATATGACATCAGTTACACACTCCCTTTCTTTGTGTTTTTTTTAATAATATTTATATCTTTGTCATATCAACTAATCATTACTGTGAAGTTTTTTTTATATCAGTTGAATGTTCATAGTGAGGATTTTCTGCTGAGGGAAAGTGTTAGTGCCTATGCCGTGGGTGTTCCATTGTTTTGATTTCTACTTTTACATATTTCCTCGATGGTTTTCGCTTGGCTTTTGGGGTATTGTCTAGTACTAAGTGTGTGAAAATAGTAGTCTTTTTATATATTTTACTTTAAGCTATATTAGTCAGCAGACACTAATTACTGAAGTAATCTAATAACAAACAAGATGCTTCAGCTCCACCATGAAGGGATGTTCTGTCAATTCGATGTTTTATTAACAATCTTGGATCATGGAAGACAGATGAGAATGGTGGTTCTGTTTTTCTGTAGTTTTGCAGTCTTGACATATATGGCATTAAGGATCAGCATGATTGGATTGTGCTTTCTTGCCTGCTATGGAATATTTTGTTTTCAGCATTTGTTCAGTGATATGCTGCTGGCATTGGAAGTTGTGTGGGATGTCTCCTGAAGTGGTTTTAATATCCTATTTTTGTTTGGCTCGGTGTGATGATTTGGCAGAATTATCAATATCATGGTTGTATGTGTGGATTTAGTAGCCATTTTCTTTTTGTGGCTGGATGGTGAATAGATTATTTTGGATCTATGTTGACCTTTGGATGGTGATCTTGTCTGTGGTTTTAACAGTGGTTTGACAAGGTGACATATGTGGTGACTGAGATTGATGTCTGTTGATATTTTCTTTGCATTCTGAATATTATTTTGGCTGGTTGCTTTTTTTTTTGTTTGTTTGTTAGACCAGTTCAACTATTTAAAGGAACTGTGTACAACTGCTGCGTCAATGTTCAGTTTTTTGCAAGTGTTTAGATTAATATAAGTGTTATGGTTATATTGAGAAAGATATTATTTAGAAATGTAATACTGATTTCACAGTTTA